>NC_091363.1:2672281-2673657 GCF_038502225.1 Cherax quadricarinatus
CTCTCTAAATGACCAAACCACCTCAATAACCCCTCTTCTGCCCTCTGACTAATACTTTTATTAACTCCACACCTTTTCCTAATTTCCACACTCCGAATTTTCTGCATAATATTTACACCACACATTGCCCTTAAACAGGACATCTCCACTGCCTCCAACCGTCTCCTCGCTGCTGCATTTACCACCCAAGCTTCACACCCATATAAGAGTGTTGGTACTACTATACTTTCATACATTCCCTTCTTTGCCTCCATAGATAACATTTTTTGACTCCACATATACCTCAATGCACCACTCACCTTTTTTTCCCTCATCAATTCTATGATTAACCTCATCCTTCATAAATCCATCCGCTGACACGTCAACTCCCAAGTATCTGAAAACATTCACTTCTTCCATACTCCTCCTCCCCAATTTGATATCCAATTTTTCTTTATCTAAATCATTTGACACCCTCATCACCTTACTCTTTTCTATGTTCACTTTCAACTTTCTACCTTTACACACATTCCCAAACTCATCCACTAACCTTTGCAATTTTTCTTTAGAATCTCCCATAAGCACAGTATCATCAGCAAAAAGTAACTGTCAATTCCCATTTTGAATTTGGTTCCCCAAAATTTAATCCCACCCCGCTCCCAAACACCCTAGCATTTACTTCCTTTACAACCCCATCTATAAATATATTAAACAACCATGGTGACATTACACATCCCTGTCTAAGACCTACTTTTACTTTTTCGGGAAGTAGTCTCCCCTCTCTTCTACACACCCTAACCTGAGCCTCACTATCCTCATAAAAACTCTTTACAGCATTTAATAACTTACCACCTATTCCATATACTTGCAACATCTGCCACATTGCTCCTCTATCCACTATCATATGCCTTTTCTAAATCCATAAATGCAATAAAAACTTCCCTACCTTTATCTAAATACTGTTCACATATATGCTTCAATGTAAACACTTGATCTACACATCCCCTACCCACTCTGAAACCTCCTTGCTCATGTCTTACCTCTAATTCTTTCAATTATAACCCTACCGTACACTTTTCCTGGTAAACTCGGTAAACTTATTCCTCTATAATTATTACAGTCTCTTTTGTCCCCTTTCCCTTTATATAAAGGGACTATACATGCTCTCTGCTAATCCCTAGGTACCTTCCCCTCTTTCATACATTTATTAAACAAAAGTACCAACTACTCCAACACTATATCCCCCCCTGCTTTTAACATTTCTGTCATGATATCATCAGTTCCAGCTGCTTTACCCCCTTTCATTTAGTAATGCCTCACGACCTCCCCCACACTTACATTCTGTTCTTCTTCACTCCTAAAAGATAGGTATACCTCCCTGACCAGTGCATGAAATT
>NC_091363.1:2673757-2716257 GCF_038502225.1 Cherax quadricarinatus
GAGGTTTATGGCTGTGTGACAACATGTCCAGTTAGGCCAGATTCTTTGAGAAAATTGTGTAGGTCTCATTCACTGATTATTTCTTATCTTTTAACTGTTTTTCTTATAAAAATGTGCTCATCTCATACAAAACACTGATGAATTTTATCACTATTTTTCAGATGAGATTTTCTTAAATGAATAAAAGGTCATGATGCTTTTTTTTTTTTTTTTTGAGTGGCACCTATTTACAAAGATGAATTTTCTTTATTTCATGGCTGACTGAATGAGGTTATCTTCGATAAGACTACAATTACTGTTGATACTTAGCTCAACTTTTATTATTTGAAAAGTGATATTCAGACAAGAAATTTGATACAGTTTCTAGGAAGATCGAATTATTAATAGCAGCAACAGCCAGCTCTTGTTGCTCCATCTGGTCATGGACCAGGCCACAGGGGGTGTTGACCCCTGGAACATCCTCCAAGTATACTCTAGGAGATTGGTAAACTGTATCAAAGTATGTGTTCCACTCTACACTGCTGTTTATAAACTTTTCAGTAAAAGAATTCATGAGCTTCTCAAATGTGCTTTACTTGTTCATGTGCAGCCAGCAGTAACAGCCTGGATGATCATGCCCTGATCCACCATGAGGCCTGGTCATGGACCGGGCCACAGGTGAAACATAAAATAATTTTTTAATAAACCAGGAGGCACAATACTATGACAGGAACAATACACAAATAACACACACATAAGAAAGAGAAGTTAATTTAAAATGACATTTTAGTCCGACTTGGACCATTTGACCAATGTGACCTGTAAGTTGTCCAAGTCAGACAGAAATGTTGTCATAAACTTCTCCCTCTATTATGTGTGGGGTTATGCGTGTAATTTTTTAATGTTACGAGAGACACTAACCTCTGCGTGCTTCATCTTCCATCTGGCGGGACATGAGTAAGTAGCGTGGTGATTCTGGGCACACTGGCAGCAGCACCATCTGCATTATAGCTGGCACAATTGCAAGTCCTGAGAAGTGCAAATGATTTTTTTTTCAGTAATGCAATACATTTTAAAATTCTTTAAGAAATCATTAAGAATTAGCAAAAGAATATGCAAAAACACACTCACTCACATCAACTAAGACACTGGAAAAATTGAACATTTAACAAACACTGATAAGTTTCCAGACTCTCAGTCTAAAATGTTTTAGATGAAAAATCTTCAACTCACATCATAAATTCATTTACATTTAATAAAGATATTTGATATTTTTATTTTACATGAATAATAAAGTTTTACATAACAGTATGTAAGTGCTGTCCCTGCCATCTCATGATACTCTGTACAGTACCTAGAAACTCTGAAGATAATTTATGTTCACTACTTCATATTTAATGTTAGACATTAAAAATGTCTCTTACTTTAAAAAAGGGACTGATCTACTGTATATTACTAGCCATAAGTCTACCTGTAATGTTAAGTTGAAGGGTTTACTTAGTGTGAAACATAAGCTCTTTACCTAGCCCCACCATTAAGGCAAGTTGCCATCTTATTTTTTTAGGAAAACTACTGGCGTTGAAATTCATCTATGCATACTGAATGTTGAAGTGTAATAAAGAAAAATGGCAAATACCTGCCACTTTTTCATAATAAAAACACCATTTTACTCGATTTGAATATCTTACAAATACACAATGTATTGTACACAGCAGACTGTTGCAAGTGCACTGGACTCAGCAAGCCAACTGAGAGTCTACCAAGTGATCTCTCACAAACATATTTTGTCACATCACCAAGAGGTCTTGTACTCTTAAGGATCCAACACAAATGATAATTATTCAAGATACTCCAATAATACCGAGTTTCATTATTAAGATGACATCAGGTCTTGTACTGTCAAGGATCCAATACAAATGATAAGTCTTCATGATACTCCAATAAGACAATAAGAGCCATTATTCTATTAAGGTGGCATCAGGTTCATTTGCTTGGTGGTATACTGCAAGTTTCTGAAATCCAGACAGTAAAAACAAAAATACAAAATGCATATTTTCTCTTTGGCATTTTACCAGAACACAGCACAACCCTACTAAAGCTGGGTAACCCAGAGAATGACAAGTAATTAAACAAAAATATATGTTACAGTAATTCAAAATAATAAACCAGCAAGTAAAAAATAGTTTATCATTAATCTTCCCTCTGTCTATTCCTGTCCTAAGTGTGCACACACAGTTCTCTTTTCCATCTCTCAACCCCCATTATCTCAAATACTTTACAATTTTCTCTGTATATAAAAAAAAAAAAAAAAAAAAAAAAAAAATTACATTATGTACTGTATTTTTCGGCATAAACAAAAAGTCTTGGAAAATCTCACTGCACCTTTTATGATCATGGTCAGGGTCAAGGGTAGGCATTGGGTTATGCTTTAGCATAGGGTAAGAGGTTAATTAGCCACTGAATATGATTACTGGTTTACAGTAATCGCACCTTATATGCTAGTAAATACGCACCTTATATGCTAGTAAATAAGGTAACTGGAGAGGATATCTGGAAGAGTTGTTGATTGTTGATGAAGGGAAGACGGTGGTTTCATGCATGGAACAGAGAGGAATAAAATAATATCTTATAGGAGTGAGAAGGAGCCTGAGGTTGTTAAGAAAGTGCATGAGTTAGCAGGCAGAATGAAAGGGGGGTAAAGCAGCTGAGATAGATGGGATTAAGACAGAGATGTTAAAAGCAGGTTGGGATATAGTGTTGGAGTGTTTGTTCAAATTAAGCATAAAAGGGAAGGTACCAAATGACTAGCAGAGTGTGCATAGTTCCCTTGTATAAAGGTAAGGGGACAAGAGAGAATATAAGAATTATAGGGAAATAAGCCTGCTGTGTTGTAGGTAGTAGGTTGGTAGACAGCAACCACCCAGGGAGGTACTATTGTCCTGCCAAGTGAGTGTAAAACGGAAACCTGTAATTGTTTTACATGATGGTAGGATTGCTGGTGTCTTTTTTCTGTCTCATAAACATGCAAGATTTCAGGTACATCTTGCTACTTCTACTTACACTTAAGGCACACTACACATACATGTACAAGCATATATATACATACCCCTCTGAGTTTTCTTCTATTTTCTTTCTAGTTCTTGTTCTTGTTTATTTCCTCTTATCTCCATGGGGAAGTGGAGCAGAATTCTTCCTCCGTAAGCCATGCATGTTGTAAGAGGCGACTAAAATGCCGGGAGCAAAGGGCTAGTAACCCCTTCTCCTGTATAAATTACTAAATTTAAAAAGGGAAACTTTCGTTTTTCTTTTTGGGCCACCCTGCCTCGGTGGGATACGGCCGGTTTGTTGAAAGAAGAAAGAAGAAGCCTGCTGTGTATACCAGGCAAAGTTTACAGTAGAATTATTACTGAATGGGTTAGTGGTAAGGCAGAAAGTATTACTGCAGAATAGTAGTTAGGATTTAGGTTGGGTAGGGGATAAGTAGACCAAGTCAGAGGCATTGCTAGAGTTGGTGTCACCCAGGGCGGAATCTCTGGTGTCATCTGGGGCAGCATCTTTGGTGTCACCCCCATGAAATACAAGGGCGGGGGATGGGGGGGTAAACTCCAGTTGCGTCTCTACTGCATGACCAGTGACAAATGTTTAGCAATAAGAATGTTTAAGGGATATAAACGGAACAGGAAAATACTTCTCCACTTAATTAATGATAAAATAAATAATCATAGTAATATTGAGGAAACAAACTCAAATACCACTTTGAGTACAGCCAACAGATTCTACATTTTTTTCATCTTCAACAATGCAAAAACAAAAAAAAACTTGAAAAATAAAGAAAAACATTGCAATATCAGAGAAACACTAGTTCAGATTTGACCCTGAGTACAGGTAACATCTCGGTGAATCTGATCTTACATTTCCATCCCTTCAGTTATGCAAAATCATCTATCACATCATCAAAATCAATGATTTTCCCTATATAGGCTTATTTGTACTTTGCTAATATATAATAGGCTATATAGAAACAAAGGATTCTTCTCTTATGTTGGTGCAGCACTGTTTTGGGCATTAGTGTCACCTTCTTCAGAGGCTCTATGGTGTCACCCGGGGCGCCCCCCCTCCCGCCCCCCCTTACGACGCCTCTGGACCAAGTGTTTACAATGAAGCATATAAGTGAGCAGTCCTTAGCTACAGGTAGAGTTGTTGTATTTCTGGATTTAGACATATGGATAGGGAAACCATGGGATCTACCTACCTGGAGGTAGATATTTCAAATGAATGGAATAGGAGGTAGGTTACTTAAGAACAGTTAAAGAGTTTATATGCAAAGGTTCAGGTTGGGAGGAAGATTATTTCATAGTGAAAGTAGGACTTAGAGATGAATGTTGTCACCATGGTTAACATATTTGTTGATGGGGATGTAAAGGAAGTAAATGCTAGGACACTGACAAGAGGTGTGGTATTAAAAGATGTATTTGATAGAAAGTGGGAGTTATCACAATTGCTCTTTGCTAATTATACAGTTCTTGTGGGGAATTCTGAAGACAATTTGAAAGGTTGGTAGATAAATATGGAAGGGTAAGTAAAATAAGGAAATTAAAAGTGAACATTGAAAAGACCAGGGTGCTGAGGGTAATAAAAAAAGGATAGACTATGAAAAACTGAATAACCAATAAGATGGAGAGAGTATGGAGGAAGTGGATGTATCTAGATATTTGGGAATGAACCTTTTATTTTTTTTATACAATGGTTTTTACAGGGTTAAGTTATGAGTTCCTACCTTTATTTACAAGCTAAGAGTTATTACCTACCTCAGCTCATTTGAAAGCTTTTTTATTATGAAGCATATAGATAGGGAATAGGATGAAGTTGGAGCCATCTGTGGGTCAGAAATTTCATTTTGTCAACTGACTTTATTTCATCAATGTCATTATGGTGTGCAAACATGTTCCAGACTCAGGTAATTCTAGGAAGGAATGATCTCAGATGAAGTGATGTTCTTGAGAAGGGTACAGCCAGTGTAGTTGCTGCTTTCTGCCCATCTTGTTGTGTAGAAGCTCTCTTCTCACTGACCGTGAAGCGGAGCCAAGTGTGGTACCTTAATAACATTGGCCTTGTACATAACAGTAAGGCCAGCCACATTCCTCTGATGCTGAAGGCTCTGTTGAAATGACAGATCTGTTCAGGTTGGGTCCAGAAGAGAGATGAATTGTCTTTCCCTGTTCTCTATTGTCAAGAAGTTGTAGGTGAGACGGGGAGGGCAGGCAATCCAAGAAAGAGGAACAAACTCAAGGTGTGAGTGTACTTGTGCCTCATACAGAATCTTACAACCTCTACTGTCGAGCAGATGCAAGATACGTCTAAGTGCTGTAAGCTTCCTGGCCACTTTGTTTGCAAGATTTACTACATGGTTCTTCATAGCCAGCTTGGAATCAAATTTTATCCTAAGGATATTAACCTCATCTCTAGGTTCCAACACTCTCCCATTCATTCTTACCACTGCTCCAGCATTATCTTCATGGTGCTTAGAGACCATTATCATTCGAGTTTCCCAAAAGCAAATGTTTGTAACCCACCATCATCCTTCCCAGGCTAATATAGCTGTAAGCTGGTGACTGACAAAATTGAGAGCTGACATTTTCTCCCTTGGATAAGTAAATGTCGGAATACAGTCATCAGCATATGCACGTGATTCAGGGATGAGATGAAGGTCATCGAAGTAGATATTCCATAACACTGGAACACTGGCACCAGTAGGGTGTCTTGTCTTAGAGATCTACCTTGAAGGTAATCATTAAGGAGTCACAGTGCAGAGCCAGTAACTCCTAGTGTTTGAAGTTTTGCCAAGAGTCCCTGGTGCCATACTCTGCCAAAAGCCCAGCTATACACAGAGCTACTACACAGTTTATCTTGGATTTCAGCAGATGGGTCAAAAATGAGAAAGGTGAGGTGATGAAAGATTAGGTAAACCAAAGCATAGATGAGAGGAAATAAGTGGGTAGTGTTGAGGTATCTGTGAAAAGAAAAGCTTATCTATGAAAGCAAAAACGTGAATGTACCAGAGTATAGTGTATCTACTCTTACACGAGTGTGAAGCATGGGTGTTAAACATTGCAGCAAAGAGGCTGGAGGCAGTGGAGATGTCATATCATGTTTGAGAGCAATGTTTGGTGTGAATATCATGCAGAAAATTCAGAGGATAGAAATTAAAAGGATGGATTGTTGACTGATGTAGAGAGGATGGAGAGCAATAAGATGATGAAGAGGGTGTATAAATCTGGAGTGAAGGTGTAAGAGGTAGGGGGTCATCCCAGGAATGGCTGGGAGGGAGGGGAAAAGGAGGCTTAGAGTTTTAGAGGCTTGAGTATCCAGCAGGCTTGGGAGTATATGTTAGATAGGATTGAATGGAGACAGTTGACATGCTGTTGGAGTGTGAGCACAGTAACGATTATGAAGGGATGAATGATGGTAAACGCGTTTCTATCTTTGGGTCACTCTTCTTTGGTGGGAAATGGTTGCTGAGTTAAAATATAAACAACTTTGAAAGTTAAGAAACCAGAAAAACAAATTTGGAAGTTAGAGGACCTTTTGCACTGTCATATACAAGTTGTGGATTACAAAAAATATTGGCCTCTAACCAACATTCCATAGGCTAAGACCTTAGATAACAAGGCATGTATTACCATTCAGAAGCAGTGGCTCTGCAAAACAAGCTGCAAGTACCAGATAATAAGACATAACCCATTCTATAATAAAGACCAGAATTGAGCAGCATAATTTAAATGATGTATTACTAAGGATAAATAAAGTTGAAGTATAACACCAGGATTTCTATTATTTATGCCTCTTAATATGAAGCCAAGAATTCTATTAGCTTTACTACTAACATTTATGCGCTGTAATCATGATATTAAAATTCAGGTAATCTGAACTCATAAATCTTTTTTGCATTCACTTTGAGATTAATTAGTTTATAAGTACCACAGTTATTTTTTTCCTTGGATTATAACAATGGATATGTTTTATTTATAATGCACTACATCCATTTCGTTATTATTATTTTTTTTTTTTTTTTTTATCACACTGGCTGATTCCCACCAAGGCAGGGTGGCCCGAAAAAGAAAAACTTTCACCATCATTCACTCCATCACTGTCTTGCCAGAAGGGTGCTTTACACTACAGTTTTTAAACTGCAACATTTACACCCCTCCTTCAGAGTGCAGGCACTGTACTTCCCATCTCCAGGACTCAAGTCCGGCCTGCCGGTTTCCCTGAACCCCTTCATAAATGTTACTTTGCTCACACTCCAACAGCACGTCAAGTATTAAAAATCATTTGTCTCCATTCACTCCTATCAAACACGTTCACGCATGCATGCTGGAAGTCCAAGCCCCTCGCACACAAAACCTCCTTTACCCCCTCCCTCCAACCTTTCCTAGGCCGACCCCTACCACGCCTTCCTTCCACTACAGACTGATACACTCTTGAAGTCACTCTGTTTCACTCTATTCTCTCTACATGTCCGAACCACCTCAACAACCCTTCCTCAGCCCTCTGGACAACAGTTTTGGTAATCCTGCACCTCCACCTAACTTCCAAACTACGAATTCTCTGCATTATATTCACACCACACATTGCCCTCAGACATGACATCTCCACTGCCTCCAGCCTTCTCCTCGCTGCAACATTCGTTATTAAGGGATTTAAACATTTACCATTTCTAACATTATAAAATTTACACTTTCATTATGAACTTGTTACTGTTGTGATCAATTCACTTTCATATTGTGGAAATCATTATCAAAGAAAATAAATCTTTCCAAAATCAATCTTTTACGCTTCACAGTCCATGTTCATAATTCATCCCAAGTAACTGGCCATAATACACCGAAATGAGCCGCATACTATTGGCTTTCTTTTGTGCCTAAAAATATTTTGTTATGTCTAAACTACATTACCTGTATAATGCAGAAAAGGAATAAATTTTCTGTATTTGTATTTTGTAAGTGTTAGCAAATTTAAATGAAAAGGAAAATATCACCACATTTATGTGGAGAGAGAGATGCTGGGTACTTAGCCAGGCAAACACCCTTTTGGGTAGAGCGGTACCCCTCCCTGAGACAAAATCCCTACCCCTAGGTACAACCCGTTTCAACCCCACCATCACATTCACATGACCCAGTGTCCTGGTGATAGTGGATACCGCACACACTGTGTTACCTCAAAGTTGCTTTTGCCTTACTGTAATTCTATACTGAAATAAGACTACAGATTTATCCTTTAGCCAAAACTGTCATAAACAGTGTTTGATGAAAATAAGATTGAAAACTTTAAATTTTGAACACCTGAAAATTCCAGATACTGTAACATTTCTAGCCAAGGAAGACTTTACTATGCCTAACAATATTTTGTTTATCAGAAATTCAACACCATCCTATTATGTCTATTAATTGCAAAGGTTAATATAGTAGTTTTGTTTGCATTCTTGAATAAAAAATATATAAATAAAGCCAAATTTCAGAAGGCAATACAGAGAATAAAATACCCAGAAGGATTGGCCATGCACTGCTGTTGCCAAGAAGCTGCTCAATGCCGAGAATCTGGGAGAGGAGAAGACCGACGGTGACCGCCAGCTGGTTAACAGTTCCTAGGCCCCCTCGTAGGTTGAGCGGGGCAATCTCACTGATGTACATAGGCACTAAAGAAGTGTTCAGACCTGTTGGCATAAACAGAATTAAAGCAGACAACAAAATGAATCGATTTGTAAATAAATCCTGCCTATATTAGGAAGATCTGTCTTTGAAGCAGTCTAAGAGAAATGGTGGTAGTCATTGCTAACTAAAATAATTCCTTTCTTTACCAAGTACTAAAGATAAAGTGAAACCACAATTTAAAGGACAAATAGGGAGGAACGGTGGCTAGTAATGACAATTGTGGTGGACAGTAATGAGATTGCTTTGCCACAATCCTAACAATGGACAATTCTCTAACAAATGGTCTTTGTCTGTTGTTTTCAAACCTGACCCAGCAGATCACTGCCTGTATTTCTGAAGGCTGTTTAACTGACTTTCATTAAATCAACACTATTACATTAAGTATGTAAAAATATAAACCAACAAGCAGAACACAGGAAACACAATAACTTTTACTTACAACAATTCCTCAGCCTTAATTCTTTCCATAACCACAGAGACAAGATTTTTTAATACTATAGTAATTATAACCCAGGAGCAAGGGGCTAGTAACCCTGTCTAATGGATAAATTACTAAATGTATAAAGAAGGAAAACTTTACGAGGTTTTCTTCTTTTTGAGTCGCCTGCCTCGGTGGGAAATGACCAGTATGTTAAAAAAAAAAAAAAAAAGTAATTATAAAGAAGATATTAAATTGAATAAAAAAAAAAAAAAAAGAGCTTCAGTTATTTGTGAATTTGCTTAAAGAAAGTTTTGTGTTGAGTAACACTGATAAACCTTCCTACTCTGACCAGGTATTACATGACCCCAGTGACATGGTTATACCTGTCTGCATGACATATCTATCACATACACCTGGAGTTTACCTGGAGAGGGTTTCGGGTATCAATGCCCTTGTAGCCCAGTCTGAGACCAAGCCTTGTGGTGGATTAGGGTCTGATCAACCAGGTTGTTACTGCTGGCCGCACATAAACTGACATACGAACCACAGCCCGGCTGATCAGGTATTGGCTTTAGGTGCCTGTCCAGTGCCTTCTTGAAGACAGTCAAAGGTCTATTTGTAATTCCCCTTATGTATGCTGGGAGGCAGTTGAACAGTTTTGGGCCCTTGACACTTATTGTGTTGTCTCTCAGTGTACTCGTGACATCCCTGTTTCTCATTGAGGGAATGCTGCATCTTCTGTTAAGTCTTTTGCTTTCATAGGAAGTGATTTTCATGCATAAGCTTGGTATGAATCCCTCTAGGATTTTCCAAGTGTATATTATCAAGTATCTTTCTCACCTGTATTCCAGGAAGTACAAATCGAGGGACTTCAACTGTTCCCAGTAATTTAGGTGCTTTATCGTACTTATGCATGCAATGAAAGTTCTCTGTACTTTCTCCAGGTCAGCAATTTTGCTTGCCTTGAAGGCAGCAGTTAGTGTGCAGCAGTATCCCTGTCTAGAAAGAACAAGCAATTTGAAGAGAATCATCATGGGCTTTGCATCCCTAATTTTGAAGGTAGGTAGATTTTATATATATATATATATATATATATATATATATATATATATATATATATATATATATATATATATATATATATATATATATATATATATATATATATTTGTAGGTAGTAGGTTGGTAGACAGCAACCACCCAGGGAGGTACTACCGTCCTGCCAAGTGAGTGTAAAACGAAAGCCTGTGATTGTTTTACATGATGGTAGGATTGCTGATGTCTTTTGTCTGTCTCATAAATATGCAAGATTACAGGTATGTCTTGCTACTTCTACTTACACTTAGGTCACACTACACATACATGTACACATTCATTTATACACACTCATCTGAGTTTTCTTTGATTTTATCTTAATAGTTCTTGGTCTTATTACTTTTCCTTTTATATCCATGGGGAAGTGGAATAAGAATCTTTCCTCTGTAAGCCATGCGTGTTGTAAAAGTCGACTAAAATGCCGGGAACAATGGGCTAGTAACCCCTTTTCCTGTAAGGATTACTAAAAAGAATAATAAGAAGAAAATTGTCAAAGTGGGAAGTCTGAATGTGCGTGGATGTTGTGCAGATGATAAGAAAGAGATGATTGTGGATGTTATGAATGAGAAGCTGGATGTCCTGGCTTTAAGTGAAACAAAGCTGAAGGGGGTGGGAGAGTTTCAGTGGAGAGGAATAAATGGGATTAGGTCAGGGGTTTCAAATAGAGTTAGAGCTAAAGAAGGAGTAGCAATAATGTTGAAGGATAAGCTATGGCAGGAAAAGAGGGACTATAAATGTATTAATTCAAGGATTATGTGGAGTAAAATAAAGATTGGATGTGAAAAGTGGGTTATAATAAGCGTGTATGCACCTGGAGAAGAGAGAAGTGTAGAGGAGAGAGAGAGATTTTGGGAAATGTTGAGTGAATGTGTGGGGAGTTTTGAATCAAGTGTGAGAGTAATGGTGGTTGGGGATTTCAATGCTAAAGTGGGTAAAAATGTTATGGAGGGAGTAGTAGGTAAATTTGGGGTGCCAGGGGTAAATGTAAATGGGGAGCCTTTAATTGAGCTATGTGTAGAAAGAGATTTGGTAATAAGTAATACATATTTTATGAAAAAGAGGATAAATAAATACACAAGGTATGATGTAGCACGTAATGAAAGTAGTTTATTAGATTATGTATTGGTGGATAAAAGGTTGATGGGTAGGCTCCAGGATGTACATGTTTATAGAGGGGCAACTGATATATCGGATCATTATTTAGTTGTAGCTAAAATTAGAGTAAGAGGTAGATGGGAAAAACTGGAAGGTGGCAACAACAAGTAAGTGGGAGGTGAAAGTGTATAAACTAAGGGAGGAGGAAGTTCGGGTGAGATATAAGCGACTATTGGCAGAAAGGTGGGCTAGTGCAAAGATGAGTAGTGGGGGGGTTGAAGAGGGTTGGAATAGTTTTAAAAATGCAGTATTAGAATGTGGGGCAGAAGTTTGTGGTTATAAGAGGGTGGGGGCAGGAGGAAAGAGGAGTGATTGGTGGAATGATGAAGTAAAGGGTGTGATAAAAGAGAAAAAGATAGCTTATGAGAGGTTTTTACAAAGCAGAAGTGTTATAAGAAGAGCAGAGTACAGTGGACCCACGCATAACAATTACCTCCGAATGCGACCAATTATGTAAGTGTATTTATGTAAGTGCGTTTGTACGTGTATGTTTGGGGGTCTGAAATGGACTAATCTACTTCACAATATTCCTTATGGGAATAAATTCGGTAAGTACTGGCACCTGAACATACTTATGGAGTGAAAAAATATCGTTAACCAGGGGTCCACTGTATATGGAGAGTAAAAGAAAGGTAAAGAGAGTGGTGAGAGAGTGCAAAAGGAGAGCAGATGATAGAGTGGGAGAGGCACTGTCAAGAAATTTTAATGAAAATAAGAAAAAATTTTGGAGCGAGTTAAACAAGTTAAGAAAGCCTAGGGAAAGTATGGATTTGTCAGTTAAAAACAGAGTAGGGAAGTTAGTAGATGGGGAGATGGAGGTATTAGGTAGATGGCGAGAATATTTTGAGGAACTTTTAAATGTTAAGGAAGAAACAGAGGCAGTAATTTCATGCACTGGTCAGGGAGGTATACCATCTTTTAGGAGTGAAGAAGAACAGAATATAAGTGTGGGGGAGGTACGTGAGGCATTACGTAAAATGAAAGGGGGTAAAGCAGCTGGAACTGATGAGATCATGACAGAAATGTTAAAAGCAGGGGGGATATAGTGTTGGAGTGGTTGGTACTTTTGTTTAATAAATGTATGAAAGAGGGGAAAGTACCTAGGGATTGGCAGAGAGCATGTATAGTCCCTTTATATAAAGGGAAATGGGACAAGAGAGACTGTAAAAATTATAGAGGAATAAGTTTACTGAGTATACCAGAAAAAGTGTACGGTAGGGTTATAATTGAAAGAATTAGAGGTAAGACAGAATGTAGGATTGCGGATGAGCAAGGAGGTTTCAGAGTGGGTAGGGGATGTGTAGATCAAGTGTTTACATTGAAGCATATATGTGAACAGTATTTAGATAAAGGTAGGGAAGTTTTTATTGCATTTATGGATTTAGAAAAGGCATATGATAGAGTAGATAGAGGAGCAATGTGGCAGATGTTGCAAGTATATGGAATAGGTGGTAAGTTACTAAATGCTGTAAAGAGTTTTTATGAGGATAGTGAGGCTCAGGTTAGGGTGTGTAGAAGAGAGGGAGACTACTTCCCGGTAAAAGTAGGTCTTAGACAGGGATGTGTAATGTCACCATGGTTTTTTAATATATTTATAGATGGGGTTGTAAAGGAAGTAAATGCTAGGGTGTTCGGGAGAGGGGTGGGATTAAATTTTGGGGAACCAAATTCAAAATGGGAATTGACACAGTTACTTTTTGCTGATGATACTGTGCTTATGGGAGATTCTAAAGAAAAATTGCAAAGGTTAGTGGATGAGTTTGGGAATGTGTGTAAAGGTAGAAAGTTGAAAGTGAACATAGAAAAGAGTAAGGTGATGAGGGTGTCAAATGATTTAGATAAAGAAAAATTGGATATCAAATTGGGGAGGAGTATGGAAGAAGTGAATGTTTTCAGATACTTGGGAGTTGACGTGTTGGCGGATGGATTTATGAAGGATGAGGTTATCATAGAATTGATGAGGGAAAAAAGGTGAGTGGTGCGTTGAGGTATATGTGGAGTCAAAAAACGTTATCTATGGAGGCAAAGAAGGGAATGTATGAAAGTATAGTAGTACCAACACTCTTATATGGGTGTGAAGCTTGGGTGGTAAATGCAGCAGCGAGGAGATGGTTGGAGGCAGTGGAGATGTCCTGTTTAAGGGCAATGTGTGATGTAAATATTATGCAGAAAATTCGGAGTGTGGAAATTAGGAAAAGGTGTGGAGTTAATAAAAGTATTAGTCAGAGGGCAGAAGAGGGGTTGTTGAGGTGGTTTGGTCATTTAGAGAGAATAGATCAAAGTAGAATGACATGGAAAGCATATAAATCTATAGGGGAAGGAATGCGGGGTAGGGGTCGTCCTCGAAAGGGTTGGAGAGAGGGGGTAAAGGAGGTTTTGTGGGCAAGGGGCTTGGACTTCCAGCAAGCGTGCGTGAGCGTGTTAGATAGGAGTGAATGGAGACGAATGGTACTTGGGACCTGACGATCTGTTGGAGTGTGAGCAGAGTAATATTTGGTGAAGGGATTTCAGGGAAACCGGTTATTTTCATATAGTCGGACTTGAGTCCTGGAAATGGGAAGTACAATGCCTGCACTTTAAAGGAGGGGGTTTGCGATATTGGCAGTTTGGAGGGATATGCTGTGTATCTTTATATGTGTATGCTTCTAAACTGTTGTATTCTGAGCACCTCTGCAAAAGCAGTGATAATGTGTGAGTGTGGTGAAAGTGTTGAATGATGATGAAAGTATTTTCTTTTTGGGGATTTTCTTTCTTTTTTGGGTCACCCTGCCTTGGTGGGAGACGGCCGACTTGTTGAAAAAAAAAAAATATATATTTTCTAGGTAGTAGGTTGGTAGACAGCAACCACCCAGGGAGGTATTACCATCCTGCCAAGCGAGTATAAAACGTAAGCCTGTAATTGTTTTACATGATGGTAGGATTGCTGGCGTCTTTTTTTCTGTCTCAAACATGCAAGATTTCAGGTACGTCTTGCTACTTCTACTTACACTTAGGTCACACTACATATACATGTGCAAGCATATATATACACACCCCTCTGGGTTTTCTGCTATTTTCTTTCTAGTTCTTGTTCTTGTTTATTTCCTCTTATCTCCATGGGGAAGCGAAACAGAATTCTTCCTCCATAAGCCATGCGTGTTGTAAGAGGCGACTAAAATGCCGGGAGCAAGGGGCTAGTAACCCCTTCTCCTGTATAAATTACTAAATTTGAAAAGAGAAACTTCTGTTCTTTTTGGGCCACCCTGCCTTGGTGGGATATGGCCAGTTTGTTGAAAAAAAAATAATTATATATATATACACACATGAATCACACATGCACAAAAACACACACGCATAAGAACATGTGCACACACACACACACACATCCACACATACACACACACACACACGCATCACACACGCATCACACACACATCACACACGCATCACACACGCATCACACACGCATAAGTTAGACAGTCCTCGATGACGCACTGACTTTCTTGGGTTATCCTGGGTGGCTAACCCTCCGGGGTTAAAAATCCGAACGAAATCTTTTTTTAATCTTATCTTATCACACACACAACACACACACACAACACACACACACAACACACACACACACAACACACACACACACAACACACACACACATTGCCAGACTCACACATACACTCCCCCCTCCCCCACCGACATCTCACTCCTTCACCTGATCCCTCCCCTCCCTCTTTCACCCTCCCCCTCCCCACCTCTCCCTCTCCCACTCACCCATTTGCTTCACTCTCCTTCCCACTCCCCCTCCCCACTACTCTCCCACAGCCACAGTTCCTCCTCTACCTCCCCCCCCCCACACTCTGACATACACAATACTAACCTAACATACAGAATTACATAGGTTTCCCACTCTGAGGCAATCAGGATAAAACAAAAATGGGTTGCCAGAGAGCAACAAGAAAACCCAAGAGACAGGAGGAGGAAACTGCAAAGGAAGATTGGGCAGCAGAGCTCACAAAAAGGGAACATGAATGGGAAAAGAAACTAGAAGAACTTAGCATGAGAATGGAAGAGAGGATAGTAATGGAAAGCACGAAGTGGGAGGTGCAAGTCAAAGCAGCAGAGGCCAGGATACAGAGTTTAGAAGAGGAACTGAAAAATCTGAAACAGCCTAAAGAACTAAAGAACATTTTGCGATTGACAACAGAGACTGCTACCTCAGTCACAAATAAGGGGACTGTAGGGAAAGGAGCAAAACTGCATGTAGAAGCTCAATCAGTGGAGACTGTAGTAAATGAAAGAGCTAAGCTATATGTGGAGGCCCTAACAGACCACAGCAGAGCCCAGGGAAAGCCGAGAAGGGAAAATGACAGGCCACTGAGCCCAAGTACATTAGCTAGTGAAACTGAAGAAAGGAAAGCTGCAATGGAGGAAATCAAATTGAATGAGGGGATACACAGGGATATGCAGTGGGAGAATGAAAGGGTGAGGTCAGTCTTTGTGTATGGGCTCCAGGAAGTTGAAGGGGAAACATATGAAGCAAGAAAACAAGGGAAAAAAAAGCAATTGAAAGCATCCTGAAAGCAATAGGAGAAGACGACATGACCCAGCTGGAAAATTTTCGGAGAATAGGGGGGTTTGTAAAAAAAAGAACCCGGCCAGTGAAAGTGACCTTCAAGATAGAATCGACTCGGAACAGGATCCTGCAGGAGAAAGGACGATTAAGGGACATGCCGGCATACAGGAAGGTGTATCTCGACCGCGACAGAACACAAGCAGAAAGGCAGAAACAGAGAGAGATGGTACAAAGGCAAAAGGAGGAAAGAGAGGGGATGGAGAAGACAGACAGGAGATCCCAGACACAGGAAGATCAAATACAGCCTCCCTCACAACTTCCTATAGAAGCCTCCCAACCAGGTCAACCCCAGTGCAACCAAACACTCTAAACCAAAACACCCATGCCACATCCAATGCCCCCACCCACTGCATTACAAACTCCACCCCCACAGCAACCACCCACAGTTCCTTATCAGGTCTCCCACTTCCCCAACCCCAATACACCTCCCAGACCACAATCTTTCAAAGTTTATTCTCTATAAAGATTACAATGTTGAATTTACAGAATTTGGTTGTTGTGTGGTTTACATGTAGTTAAATAATGATTACAGAGTGTACCACTAGAACGCCTAGCATGGCTAGGCATTTCGGGCAAACTTAGTTTAATTTTTTATTTTAAAATATTACAAATTATGAGGTAAGTTGGTATTATGGCTAAGTGACTAAATACTAGTTTGTGAGTTTAGCAATGTGAATACTTTTGTTTTGGCACAGTACATAGTTTCAGTACTGGAGTATCATAGGATTCATTATTTTAAGATTGAGATTAATATTTCTGTTTATGGTGAAATGGGTGAGTGAGTAAGTGTGAACCACCAGGTGGTATTCGTGCAGTTAGTTGATGGGGTTTATCAGGGAGATAAGATGTTTTCTAATGGTAGTTTTGAAGGTGATGAATGTGTCTGCAGTTCTAGAGTTCTCAGGTAGGGTGTTCCAGATTTTAGGGCCTTTGACATACATTGAATTTTTGTAAAGGTTTAGTCGGACATGGGGAATGTCGTAGAGATGTTTGTGTCTGGTGTTATGCCTGTGGGTTCTGTCACAACTATCAAGAAAGCGTTTTAGGTCAAGGTTGATATTGGAGTTTAAGGTCCTGTAGATGTAGATTGCACAGTAGTAAGTGTGGATGTACTGAACAGGGAGTAAGTTTAGATCTATGAAGAGTGGGGGGGGTGTGTTGCCAGGGATGGGATTTAGTGATTATTCTTACTGCAGCTTTTTGTTGGGTTATTATTGGCTTTAGGTGTGTTGCTGCAGTTGATCCCCAAGCACAAATAGCATAGGTGAGGTATGGATACATAAGTGAATGGTATAGTGTGATAAGGGCATTTTGCGGCACGTAGTATCGTATCTTGGAGAGGATCCCAACCGTTTTGGATACTTTTTTGGTTATGTGTTGGATATGGGTGCTGAAATTCAGGTTGTTGTCAAGGTATAGGCCTAGGAATTTGCCCTCATTATGTCTGGTAATTAGGGTGTTGTCGATCTTAATGTTAATTTGTGCATCTCCTGCTCTGCTACCAAACATAATACAGTAGGTTTTGTTAGTGTTAAACGTAAGTTTATTGGCTGTCATCCAAGTCGATATTTTGATCAGCTCCTCGTTAACAATGGTGTTGAGGGTGGCAAGATTAGGGCGAGAGATGACATAAGTCGTGTCGTCAGCAAAGAGAATGGGTTTCAGGTGTTGGGATACGTTTGGAAGATCATTGATGTATATGAGGAAGAGCAGGGGACCAAGGACACTTCCCTGCGGAACTCCAGTATCAAGTGGCTGTGTTGTTGATGCTGTGTCTTTAATGGTGACATACTGATACCTATTAGTAAGGTAAGATTTGAAATAAGCAAGCGCATGGCCTCTTATACCGTAATGGTCAAGTTTGTGGAGTAGGATGTCGTGGTCTACTGTGTCAAAAGCTTTTCTTAGGTCAATAAAAATTCCTAGTGGATATTCCTTATTTTCCAATGCTGTGTAAAGCAGATCTAGCATTTTTGTGATTGCATAATTAGTGCTTTTATTTTTCCTGAATCCAAATTAGCAGGGGTTGAGTATGTTTTGTGTTGTTATAAATGAATATAAAGATTTTGGATAGCAATGGTAAGTTTGATACTGGCCTATAGTTGTTTAAGTCTGTAGGGTCACCACCTTTATGTATTGGTGTAACCCTTGCCATCTTGAGTAGTTTCGGGAAGGTGCTAGTTTCTAGTGACTTGTTAAAAAGTAATGAAAAGAAGTTGAAGGTGTGGTATACAAATGCAGATGGAATAACAAGTATGAGGAGTGGCACGAAAGAATCAAGGAGACATCCCCAGACATAATAGCACTCACAGAAACAAAACTCATCAGAATAATAACAGATTCAATCTTTCCATCTGGATATCAAATCCTCAGGAAAGACAGAGGGAGGAGAGGGGGAGGAGGAGTTGCACTGCTCATTAAAAACCAGTGGGGGTTTGAGAAAATGGAAGGAATGGATGGCATGGGCAAAAGGGACTACTTAGTAGGAACAATCCAGTCTGAGGGACATAAGGTGATAATTGCAGTAATGTACAACCCACCACAGAACTGCAGGAGGCCAAGAGAAGAATACGATGAGAGCAACAGAGCAATGGTCGACACACTAGCTGAGGTGGCCAGGAGAGCACACATGGGGGGAGCAAAGTTACTAATTATGGGTGATTTCAATCACAAGGAGATTGACTGGGAAAACCTGGAGCCCCATGGGGGTCCCGAAACATGGAGAGCCAAGATGATGGATGTGGTACTGGAAAACCTCATGCATCAACATGTTAGACACACTGTGCTTCGACTACATAGTTGAGCTACAAGAGAGAGCAGCAGGAATAGGGTGGGAAAAACCAAACTACAAAAGGGGGAATTACTCAGGCTTGAGGAACTTCTTTCAAGACATTCAGTGGGAGAGGGAACTGACAGGAAAACCAGTACAAGAAATGATGGACTATGTGGCAACAAAATGCAAGGAGGCAGAGGAGAGGTTTGTTCCCAAGGGAAACAGAAATAATGGGAAGAACAGAACGAGTCCTTGGTTCACCCAAAGGTGTAGGGAGGCAAAAACTAGGTGTACTAGAGAATGGAAAAGGTACAGAAGACAGAGAACTCAGGAAAATAAAGAGATTAGCCGAAGAGCCAGAAACGAATATGCACAGATAAGAAGGGAGGCTCAGCGGCAATACGAAGATGACATAGCATCGAAAGTCAAGACTGACCCGAAGCTGTTGTACAGCCACATCAGGAGGAAAACAATAGTCAAGGACCAGGTAATCAGACTGAGGAAGGGTGATGGGGAATTCACAAGAAACGACCGGGAGGTATGTCAGGAGCTCAACAGAAGATTTAAAGAAGTATTTACAGTGGAAACCAGTAGGACTCCAGGAAATCAGAGCAGGGGGGTGCACCAGCAAGTGCTGGATGAGGTACATATAACCAAGGAGGAGGTGAAGAAGCTGCTATGCGAACTTGACACCTCAAAGGCGGTGGGACCAGACATCTCTCCGTGGGTCCTTAAAGAGGGAGCAGAGACATTGTGTGTACCATTAACAAAGATCTTCAACACATCATTTGAAACTGGGCAACTCCCCGAGGTATGGAAGATGGCAAATGTAGTCCCAATTTTTAAAAAGGGAGACAGACATGAGGCACTAAACTACAGACCTGTATCACTAACGTGTTTAGTATGCAAGGTCATGGAGAAGATCATCAGGAGGAGAGTGGTGGAGCACCTGGAAAGAAACAAGTGTATAATTGACAACCAGCATGGTTTCAGGGAGGGAAAATCCTGTGTCACAAACCTATTAGAGTTTTATGACAAGGTGACAGAAGTAAGACAAGAGAGAGAGGGGTGGATCGACTGCATTTTTTTGGACTGCAAGAAGGCCTTCGACACAGTTCCTCACAAGAGGTTACTGCAAAAGCTAGAGGATCAGGCACACATAACAGGAAAGGCACTGCAATGGATAAGAGAATACCTTACAGGGAGGCAACAACGAGTCATGGTACGTGACGAGGTGTCAAAGTTGGCGCCTGTGACAAGCGGGGTTCCCCAGGGGTCAGTCCTAGGACCTGTGCTGTTCTTGGTATATGTGAATGACATAACGGAAGGGATAGACTCAGAAGTGTCCTTGTTTGCGGACAATGTGAAGTTAATGAGAAGAATCAAATCGGATGAGGATCAGGCAGGGCTACAAAGAGACCTGGACAGGCTACAAGCCTGGTCCAGCAACTGGCTCCTTGAGTTTAACCCCGTCAATGCAAAGTTATGAAGATTGGGGAAGGGCAAAGAAGACTGCAGACACAATATAGTTTAGATGGCCAAAGTCTGCAAACCTCACTCAAGGAAAAAGATCTGGGGGTGAGTATAACACCGAGCATATCTCCTGAGGCGCACATCAATCAGATAACTGCTGCAGCATACGGGTGCGTGGCAAACCTACAGATAGCGTTCCGATACCTCAGTAAGGATTCGTTCAAGACTCTGTATACCATTTACGTCAGGCCCATACTGGAGTATGCAGCACCAGTTTGGAATCCACACCTAGTCAAGCACGTCAAGAAATTAGAGAAAGTGCAAAGGTTTGCAACAAGACTAGTCCCAGAGCTACGGGGATTGTCCTACGAAGAAAGGTTGAGGGAAATCGGCCTGATGACACTGAGGCCAGGAGGGTCAGGGGAGACATGATAACGACATATAAAATACTGCGCGGAATAGACAAGGTGGACAAAGACGGGATGTTCCAGAGATGGGACACAGACACAAGAGGTCACAATTGGAAGTTGAAGACTCAGATGAATCAAAGGGATGTTAGGAAGTATTTCTTCAGTCATAGAGTAGTCAAGCCGTGGAGTAGCCTAGAAAGTGAAGTAGTGGAGGCGGGAACCATACATAGTTTAAAGGCGAGGTATGATAAAGCTCATGGGGCAGGGAGAGAGGACCTAGTAGCAATCAGTGAAGAGGCGGGGCCAGGAGCTATGACTCGACCCCTGCAACCACAAATAGGCGAGTACAAATAGGTGAGTACACACACACACACACACACACACACACCTGGTGGGCCCAGGAGCTATGACTCGACCCCTGCAACCACAAATAGGCGAGTACAAATAGGCAAGTACACACAGCTACCAAATTCACAAATGGTTACTTTCCTACTTTTGTATATCTAGAGTCCACAAAAACTTGAAAATTATATGTAAAAATAACTCGCACATAAGAGAGAGAAGCTTACAATGATGTTTCAGTCCGACTTAGACCAAAACATCGTCATAAGTTTCTCTCTCCTATGTGCCAGGTTATTTGTGTATTGTTCCAGTCACGGTATTGTGCCTTTCTGTTCGTTACAAAATTATATATATGGGCTTATTCTGAATTTCAGGGGTCATCTATCTCTAAAAAGTATTGCTGTAGTCTAGTAAATATTGACATTCATAATAGAGAAGGACCATAACAGAGATTCAGGCATGGGAAAGTAACTGAACCTATTTTGAATAAAACTCCTTTGTTAGGCTTCAATTTCAGGAGTGAGAGAATATTTCAGCTCTAGAAAGAGCTCTATGTAGAGCTCTTCATAAAGCAAAATCTCCTAATAAAGCTTGTTCTGCAATGTGTGAATTTTGGCTTCGTGTGCTGGGCCCCAAAATAACGGGCACCACAAAAAACCTGCAAATAATCAAATTTATTTGCGGGATGCCCATCAGTAAAAATGTCGGATAATCAAATTCCGCAAATTAGAAACCCCACGAGTCGGGGGTGCCGACTGACTATGCAGCACAGTATGTACAACATACAAACCCACGAGAATGAAACAGGATGAAGCAGGAGATATATATTCACACTTTCAACTGAGGCCCACTTCAGCAGCTCACACCTCACTTTGTATTTTGGGTACAGTAATAACCTTTCAGAAGTGTTGATTAGTAGAAACCATACTCTCAGGGTGTCACAACAAGAATGAGGAGAGATATTTCAAGAAATGTGCCATGGAGAAGAAATAATTCAGAGCGACAGTGTAGATCAAGGAGATGCAGGACATCAAGTACATATGTCAGAGAGATGCAGGACATCAAGTACATATGTCAGAGATGCAGGACATCAAGTACATATGTCAGAGATGCAGGACATTAAGTAGATATGTCAGAGATGCAGGACATCAAGTACATATGTCAGAGAGATACAAGACATCAAGTAGATATGTCAGAGAGATGCAGGACATCAAGTACATATGTCAGAGATGCAGGACATCAAGTAGATATGTCAGAGATGCAGGACATCAAGTAGATATGTCAGAGATGCAGGACATCAAGTACATATGTCAGAGATGCAGGACATCAAGTACATATGTCAGAGAGATACAAGACATCAAGTAGATATGTCAGAGATGCAGGACATCAAGTACATATGTCAGAGAGATACAAGACATCAAGTAGATATGTCAGAGAGATGCAGGACATCAAGTAAATATGTCAGAGATGCAGGACATCAAGTACATATGTCAGAGAGATACAAGACATCAAGTAGATATGTCAGAGAGATGCAGGACATCAAGTATAAATACTGTATGTCAGAGTTACATGTCAGGTGAATACTGTACCTAAGGGAGTAATGTCAGTGAAATACTGTATATCAAGAAGATAAGTCACAGATGGATTTATCACAAGGTCTCAAATACAAGTCACACACTCCAGTAAAACCTCAGTGTTCTACCTGTAAGGTACAATAGCAATGGTTAATTACATACACAAAGCAACTTACCACAGTTAATGCCAATGACCAATCTACCTAGGATGAGCATTTCATATGAATAGGACACCTGTGAGAAGGCCATGAGACAAGCACCGCCAACTCCCAGCAGGTTGTTCAACAGTAACCCTTTCTTTCTGTAACAGGCAAAAATTGATATATGACTTTGCTGAATTTAACAATACTTTATATAAATCATTGAATGCATGGTTAAATATAGTACATGTGCTGTATAATTTGTGAACTCTGGGCCCTAATACCCAGCACATATACAGTAGTATGCATATTTCATAAAAAAAATCAATGCAATTTTTTTTTACATTTCAAACAATGTTTTAAGTATAAAAATGTTACAGTATTCAATATATTGAACTGTAATACCTCAGTTAACATTCTTGAACTGTTAAAACTTAAAAATAAGCAAGAATATTTGAGGGGTTATGTACATAAACATTAATTTCCAAAATAATAACTTGCTTAAAAATCCTTACCTCCCAAATTTATTTCCTACAGATCCACCGCAGAATCCACCAATCATGCCACCAATGGCAAATATAGACACAGCAATTGACCATAATAAGTCCTGCTTGCTGCCCTCTATATTTTTATTGTAGCGTTCCTTCCAGCAGTCACCAATGAAATTCTCAATAACAGATTGAGGGGCATTGATTACACCAGTGTTGTATCCAAACTGGAACATTCCCAGCACTGCCGCAAAGATGGCGTAGCACAAGAAACACGTTAGACCCTGAAAAATAACAACAAAAAGCTCCTGGTTAGTGGACGTTATCAATACAATACAAAACATGGCTACCATAACACCAACATGTTATACTGTTAGTCGTTAGCATCATCGCAATACTGTGACAGTTCCCTTAAGTGTTAACTTTGACACTAAGTCTCACCCAATGAAATCAGAAGTACCTTTTGTAGCTCTCAATCCAGGTGAACAGTTCAAAAATTGGAGAACAGTAACAAGTAATTTGCCTGTCATTTAAAGTTTGCTTTTGTTATCATGCTGATTATCCTTAATTTGTAATGACAGTATGATACACACTACATCAGCTGATACTACTCTACCGTACTCTACTTAAACTCTTGTTCTTACAGACCTGGCCACTGGTACCTGAAGACCAGACATTGACTGAGTGGATCACACAAGAGGCTGGCTGCCAAGTGGGTGAAACATGATTTTATAACTAACAGCCTTTATTGTTACACTGCTCACCAAACATATCAACATATAAAATATAAAGTTTCTGGGCAGCAGTCCTATATATGAGCAGTGAAGAGGCCTAAAACAGGTGGTAAGAAGAGAGAAAGGAAAACAGTCATGGTGTCAAGAGATCATTGTTCACACATAGGCTCATAGTCATTCACACTGTGTAGTTGTCGCATATATATATATATATATATATATATATATATATATATATATATATATATATATATATATATATATATATATATATATATATATATATATATATATATATATATATATATATATATATATATATATATATATATATATATATATATATATATATATATATATATATATATATATATATATTTGTTAGGCAGGCAAAAAAAGCCAGATATTACCAACACACACACACACACACACACACACACACACACACACACACACATGTACGTCTGACAGAATTTGTAGGTTAAATGAGGTAAGATATCTGGTACTATGTTGTAATGTCTTATTGTGCAGCCCCTGTTTAGTAGCATCTAGATCTGCATAAAAAATGTTACTGGTATAGAGACAGCCCATTGACACAAACACAGTTATATTATGCAGCGAAGCTAATACAATGTACATACATTACTCCCTAATGACTGGCAAGATGTACATCACACAGCAAAAGCTACATGCAGATACTCAAAGCCCATGTTTTCAAAATACACAGGAAACTTTCATTATTAAATACTGTACAAAGGAATCTTGTTCATGCATCACAGTAACATTTTCTAAATACTGAATGTAATGCATTGCTA
Source organism: Cherax quadricarinatus (assembly GCF_038502225.1). Taxonomy (NCBI): domain Eukaryota; kingdom Metazoa; phylum Arthropoda; class Malacostraca; order Decapoda; family Parastacidae; genus Cherax; species Cherax quadricarinatus. The sequence goes on from NC_091363.1 coordinate 2,698,477, forward strand.
CCCACAACAAAAGCTGGGTACTCATGCACAATCTTTTAGACAAATTTGAATTTATTAAATACAGTACCTTATATTTTTATTATACGTATACTGCATTTACAAAAGGGTATAAAATCTAAACAAGTAACCCTCATTTGTACAGTCATCTTGTCTTTATAAAATATTTCTGAAAGACTTGGCTAAACAAAGACATGCAGACTTCCTTTGTTTTATTTGGGTTTGCTATATGCAGTCAGTATTATGTAATACCCCAGTTTTATCAAGGATTCCATACATGCAAACCACATAATGGGTGGAGTTTGTACCCCAGGCTGAGTGGCTTACACGCTGGCCTGGAGTTTTACCACTCACTCACCAGGGGTTCAAACACCACCTGTTCTGTGATTTGTTTGCAACTGTGTTATTACGATTTTGCGAGTCACAATTCCATATATGCAATCTATACATGTCACACATCATCAGCACTGTTCTTAAAGCATATTAAAGATTTTCATCATGCAGAATTAAGTATTGACAGCCTGAGTGAGCCTAGTACAACTTCCATGAGCATGGAATGCATCTGCCATACCTGTAGTAAAATGCAGCACAAAAAAGCATTACCAAAAAAAAAAAAAAAAAGAACAGCAGAAAGCATTTACTACTGACTTTTCCTCTGAACTCTACTTATATATATATCTGTACTAATGTCATTATCACTAGGGGCTGTGTGTTGAATGCTCTAATATATTGTACAGTATTTGAATGTAGTATATTATGGGGACGAGTCTGACAGTTAAGTAAAGAATGGTCTTATACAACAAGCTGCAGCTCCTTTATTACAGGAGCAATTTATAATAAATAAACACGTAATAAAAATACCTCGGTGGGACACAGCCAGTGTTAAAATAATGATAAATAATTCTCTGCATTAAGAAAAAATAATAATCAAAGTTTTGTTTATACTCTTTCTAGAGGTTAAGTTCAATATTTGATGATATAAAACATCAAACTTTCTAAAGTGAAATGTACACCTTATAGATGCTTCATCCTTTCAGAGTTGTTTCCTCAGCTTGTTAAAGAACTGGTGTTCAACTGAACTGGGTTCTATATCCTGTATAAAACAGGGTGGGGTTCTGAGTCCTGAATATAACAGGGGTTCTGAGTCCTGTATACAACAGGGCGAGCTTGTTAAGTCCTATGATAATTACTGTTTACAAGCCAGAGTAGCACAGTTATAGAAATGTAGTATAGTATAACAGAGACCTACTGTCCCTGGACACATTATGTACCTCTGTAATCTTTTGACTACTGCCCACAGGATGGGTATGGGGTGCATAATAAACATATTAAACTAAACTGTAATCTGTTTTCCAGATCTGAGTAGCTCCCATGCTTGTACGGTGGAACCCAGAGTTTCGGCCACCCTGAGTATCGGCCACTTTTTTTGGCTAAATTTTGTCCCAATTTTCAGCCGTTGCCCTATGTTTTGGCCGGCGTACCAGACCTGTCTGCCTACCCGCACCTGCACGCCTCCCCGCACAGGCGTCATGAGCCAGTCTAGCTTTGTTTAACCTTGAGAGAACATTACCCTGCGTACTCATCCAAACATTTCACAATAAATTCATTGTGTTTAGTGCTTGCTTATTGATTGTGACTGTGAAATAAGCCACCATGGGCCCAAAGAAACTTCATAGTGACAGCCCTTTGGTAAAGAAAGTGAGAAACACCATAGAAGTGAAGAAAGACATAGTATAAAAATACAAGAGTGGCGTACATGTGCGGGAACTTGCCAGGATGTATGGCAAAAACAAATAAAAAATCACTTCTATCCTGGCGAAGAGAAAAGAACTCAAGGAAGCTGATGTTGCAAAAGGTGTTGACATGTAACCAAAAATAGAACAAACAGTCGAAGAGGTTGAGAAGAAGTTGGTGGTGTGGATCAACAATAAACAGATAGCAGGTGATGGTGTTTCAGAGTCGATCATTTGTGAAAAGGCAAGGCAGTTGCATTCCGATCTTGTAAAGAAAATGCCTGGAATCAGTGCTGATGTTAGTGAATTCAAGGCCAGCAGAGGCTGGTTTGACAGATTTAAGAAGCATAGTGGCATACACAGTGTGGTAAGGCATGGTGAGGCTGCCAGTTCTGACAAATTGGTGGCGGAAAAATATGTGCGTGAATTCAAGGGGTACGTAGAGGCTGAAGAATTCAAACCCCAAAAAGTGTTCAATTGTGACGAAACAGGACTCTTTTGGAAGAAAATGCCAAAGAGGACCTACATTGCTCAGGAGAAAAAGGCACTGCCAGGACACAAACCTATGAAAGAGAGGCTAACTCTTATGTTCTGTGCTAATGCTAGTGGGGATTTTAAAGAGAAGCCTTCACTGGTGTATCACTCAGAAAATCCCAGTGTTTTCAAGAAAACAAATGTCATAAGAAGTAAATTGCGTGTGTTGTGGAAAGCTAATCATAAGGCATGGGTCATGAGGCAAATTTTCAGAGTGGGTCTATGAAGTGTTTGGCCCGTGTGAAAAAAATACCTCCTGGAAAATAATTTGCCACTCAAGTGCCTCCTGGTAATAGACAATGCTCTTGCTCATCCTCCAAACTTGGTACCAGATCTGTTGTCTAGGGACTTCAGTTTTATAACAGTGAAGTTCTTGCCTCCTAACACCACTCCTCTTCTCCAGCCCATGGACCAACAGGTCATTTCTAACTTCAAAAAATTCTACACAAAATCAGTGTCTGAAAGGTGCTTTGAAGTGACCTCGGACACTGAATTGACCCTAAGAGAGTTCTGGAGGAATCATTTCAATATCTACAACTGCATAAGCCTTATAGGTAAGGCTTGGGAGGGAGTGACTTCCAGGACTTTGAACTCTGCTAACAGACAATTGTGGCCACAATGTGTTGTCTGGAGGGATTTTGAAGGGTTTGAGGTTGACCTTGACCCTGCCGACCTTCTGCCTGTTGTGGAAGGTATTGTGGCACTGAGCAAGTCCATGGAGTTGAAGGTGAGTGGCAAGGATGTGGAAGAGTTGGTGGAGGACCACAGGGAAGAGCTAACCACTGACGAACTGCAAGTTTCAACTGAAACAACATCAGACCACAGCTGAAGAACTTGCTTCAGAGGAGGAGGAAGAGGGAGTGAAGGAGGTGCCTTCTTCAGTGATTAAGGATATGTGTGCAAAGTGGAATGAGTTGCAAAGTTTTGTTGAAAAGGATCACCCTGACCAAGCTGAAACAAGCCATATCTCCTACACGTTCAGTGATAAAACCTTGTTCCACTTCAGGGAAATCTTAGAGACGCCAGAAACGGGGCACTCTTGACAGCTATTTTGTGTAACTGGGACCCGGTGACTCTCAAGCTGGTCCTAGTGGCTTTAAAAAACAAAGAAGGGAAGTAGCCCCAGATAAGGACTTGTTACCTAAAGTCTTTATGGAAGGAGATTTCCCTTCCAAACACTAAGTCCTCCCTCTCTCCTCCCCCTATCTTCCAGATGCCAGCAAGACTCTTCAATAAAGGTACGTAAATGTGATTTTAAATGTTTATGTATTGTATAACTCATTTAAGTACAGTGGACCCCCGGTATTCGATGGCATCGGTATCCAATAAGTCCGGTGTTCGATGCATTTTAATGCAAAAATTTCGCCTCGGTATTCGATTGAAAACCCGGTATTCGATGCGATTCGTATGAGACGTGTCTACGTGTGGCCTGAACTGCCCCGTGTGTGCCAGTGTTTACAAGCCAGGCAGTGTGCGCGCATCTAAGGATACATTCGGTACATTCCATATTATCACTGGTTTTGGTGCTTGTTTCTGCAAAATAAGTCACCATGGGCCCCAAGAAAGCTTCTAGTGCCAACCCTGTGGTAAAAAGGGTGAGAATTAGTATGGAAATTGAGAAAGATTTTGAAGGGTTTGGGGCTAACCCTGAGAAGCCTGTGCCAGTTGTGGAATCCATTGTGCCTACTTCAAAAATTAAGGAAATGTGTGCAAAGTGGGTTGAACTGCAAACCTTTATGAATGTAAATCACCCTAACACAGCTATTGCAAGCCATGCTGGTGACTATTACAATGACAATGTTGTGGCCCATTTTAGACAAACCTTAACCCTTTCAGGGTCCGTCCCGTAGATCTACGGCTTTACGTTCAGGGTCCAAACTGTAGATCTACGCCATGAGCTCAGCTCACTCTGATAAACTGTGAGTGGTACATTTGGGCCTAGATATGAGAGAATACATCTATGTGGTATGTGTGCACCACATAAAACAGATCCTGCAGCACACTGTGTATAATGAGAGAAAAAAAATGAAATCATGATTTTTCGATTAAAACAGCAACTTTGCAGTGTTTTTTCGTATGTTTTTTATAGTTGTATTTGCGATTTCTTGATCTCATTTGATAGAATGGAAGACATATTACAGAAATAGAGATGATTTTGATTGATTTTAGCACTGGAAATGGCTTGAAACTGAGCTCAAAGTAGCAGAAATGTTAAATTTTTGCCGATATTCAAGAGTAAACAAACGACCTCACACATCTAATACACGTCAGCTGGTGGGTCTAATATACATTCACAAATATGGTGATGATATTTATACAATTATTACAGTATTGCATAACAGTAAATCTTCTATTTTTTGGTGTGAATAAAAATTCATTATGTGAATAAAAAATCAAAATGGAATTTATTTGTAAAGCCTCAAAACATAACTAATGAACAGAGGAAATGTTAGTTTAGTGCCAGGAATGCCTACATTGTTCATTCTGGAGCCTATTTTGAAATTGGAATATTTTGAACTTTGTGTTAAATTGGCCAAATTAACAATTTCCGATCACTTTATTTTGTAGTTGAAACAGTTGACTTGGCGATTTCTTGTGCTCAATCGATAGAATAGAAGTAATACTAGTGAAATAGCTAAGAATTTGGTTGATTGGAATAATGTAATTGGCCTAAAATGGGAGTCAAAGTCGGCAAAATCGCCGATTCGTAAATATCGCTGACACATCAAAATTTGCGAGAGCATAATTTCGTCAATTTTCCACCAAATTTCGTACTTTTTGTTTTATTACCTTCACAAAAAGATTTTCTACGATTTCATAAGAAAAAATAACAAATTTTTTTTTTTGAAAATTCTTGGACACTGGTGCGTGACTCCAGATTTGGGCCTTGGACCCTGAAAGGGTTAAAGGAACGGGAGGTACAGAGCTCTATGGACAGATTTGTTATGCGACAGAGATCCAGTGACTCAAGCTGGTCCTAGTGGCATTAAAAGAAGAAGGGAAGTAACCCCGGAACAGGACTTGCTACCTCAAGTCCTAATGGAAGGGGATTCCCCTTCTACACAGTAACAACTTCGACACTCTCCCCTTCTCCCATCCCATCAATCATCACCAGATCTTCATTAAAGGTAAGTGTCAATTATTCTATTGTTACTGTTGTTATTATTGTTATTGTAATTATTCTATTGCATTAAACTTAATATTTCTTTTTGTAAAAATGTTTTTTTCATACTTTTGGGTGTCTTGCACGGATTAATTTGATTTCCATTATTTTTTATGGGGAAAATTGATTCGCTTTTCGATATTTTCGGTATTCGATGAGCTCTCTGGAATGGATTAATATCGAATACTGGGGGTCCACTGTATTTATATTTGTTGTTTGTGTGTTAAACTATAGTTATTCTTTAAAAATGTATTTTTTTGTGAATATTTTTGTGGGTCTGGAATGAATTAATTGCATTTACATTATTTCTTTTGACTTTCAGCCGTTTCGAGTTTAGGCCAGCTCCTGGAATGGATTATGGCCGAAACTCAGGGTTCCACTGTATATTATTAATGCTCTATTATCGACAATGCAGTTTATGTTACTATCTTTACATACTAATATGATGAATCAAACATAGCATTTAAACAATTTAAGCATTACATATCCTTTTTTTATTTTATTTACCATATTTTCTGGCATACAAGGAAAGTCTTTTTTTCCACAATAAGTCTTGGAAAATCACTCTGCACCTGATATGCGCAAGGTCAGGGTCAAGGGTAGGCTTTGGGTTACACCTCAGCGTACAGTAAGAGGGTAATTAACCCTTGAATATGATTACTGATTTAACGTTATCATACTTCTGTTGGACACCTTATACAGCCTCTCCTCACTTAAAGAGTTCCATTTCTAAGACCATGTTGGTAAACGAATTTGTTGCTAAGTGAGGAGCACACTATAATGGTAGTGGGTTTGTGTCAACCATCTTTCATGTTATTTTAATGTCACCTTTGCAACATGTATAGCCTTTCTGGTATATTTTTAAATGTTTATACAGTAGTGTACTGTATATTGTAATAAACAAATTATTTAGGCATGCATACTGGTCAAAGAGCCCATTGTAAGTCCAAGTCATTGGTAAATGAGTACATCGCTAAGCGAGGAGAGGCTGTATGCTGGGAAATACAGTAGGCACTAGCAATAAGCAATAATGTTAGAATGCCTGAAATCCACTATGACTTGACTTTGACTTTGATTTGGGTAATTAGTGGTGCTAAAGTAAGCCTGTAGTCCAAGCAACTTATTTTTCTTTTTGTAAGTATGTAAGCTTGTTTGGAAACAAAATATATTTTCATTTTCATTCATTAGCTGATACCTTTTGATCAATCATTGATGCCATGAAATTATGAGGGAAGTAATCATTTCAAAACAACTTTTAACCAAAACTAAATTGTGGCAATCAGTGTAGTATGAAAATCATTTAATGGCTGAGTTTTTCACCACAGTGGAATGCATACAACACACAAAAGAAGACTCCAAATTTCCATGTAGAAGTCAAACTCTGAGCTTCATAATTCTGTTTCAAAAAATCTAAACTTTATAGTGAAGAGCCTCCAATTATTTTCAGTTATTTTCACAAAGCCATTTAGTTTTAGCACCTAACGCATTAACTGACTTGCATCTTAATTAGTAGGTGACACACAATGGCACACAATGCCTCAACTCAAAACTGTCCATAAGATTTTTTAATTTTTAAAATGCTCTCAATTTGTTTCCCTATGCCAAAACCTCTCTTCCATCTAGACAATTTTTCTCATGAATGTTAATATTAATAAGATTATAGAATTACAGTGGACCCCCGGTTTACGATCAGCTCCCAACGCGACCAATTATGTAAGTGTATTTATGTAAGTGCTTTTGTATGTGTATGTTTGGGGGTCTGAAATGGACTAATCTAATTCACAATATTCCTTATGGGAACAAATTCGGTCAGTACTGGCACCTGAACATACTTCTGGAATGAAATAATATCGAAAACCGGGGGTCCACTGTATACAGTATAGAGGAGCTTATAACAACTTGGACCATTTACGAAATCATTGTAAGCTCCTCTCTCTCCTATGTGTGGGTTATTTGCGCATTGTTCCAGTCACAGTACTGTGACTTTCAGTTCTTTATACAGTATAGAGATTTGCTGTCTGAAGGACAGAATATCTCTATACAGTCCAAATAGGAAATTAAATTTATTTACAGGCAGAATTCAGAGATATTCACAAATTTTTAACTGATGTAGACCTCTAGGAACCTAATCCCTGCAAAGTTGATGGTTTGACCCTAATATCAGATTAGATTCTGGTTTCTGATTAGATTCTGTTTGGATTTTAACCCAGAGAGTTAGCCACCCAGGGTAACCCAGTAAAGTCCATGCATCATTGGGGACTGTCAGTCTTATTTCTACTGTGGTCGTTTAATCTTCTTCCCCCTCCCAAGATACCCACAACAGTCAATTAACACCCCAGGTACCTACTTACTGCTGGTAAAAAGGGTCAGCAGGCATAGGCAAACATGCCCAACATTTCACCTGTGTCGGGAAGTGATCCCCAGTACCTCAGTGTGTGGGCTGAGGACTATCAATACAACCACAAGCACCCACTGCCACATACAATAACATTTTTTTACCATTATTGTTTTCATTTGGACATCTTCAAAAACTATGGTAACCTCACAATACTATGTTAACTGTGAGTAGAGCCGAGGTTGCAGCCAACACTACATAGTACGTATATTGAGATGTTGTCAGTCAGTCATACTAACTATTCTGCCAGCTTTCAAATTAGATACTGACGTCTTTATTTTCACTTTATTATGGAGAGAACAGTGATAGATTATTCAGCATCATAGAAAGCCAGCAGTGTAGTTTATTAGGTATCCACCAAAGGGGAAAAACCTAATCATCTACATAAGGAATCCCCCCCTTTTTTTTACTTTTTCTTGATCTAACTTTATTTTAGTTCACTCATAACGCAAGAATTATTTTTTTTATTAACACATCGGCCATTTCCCACCAAGGTAGAGTGGCCTGAAAAAGAAAAACTTTCACCATCATTCACTCCATCATTGTCTTGCCAGAGGTGCACTTGCACTACAGTTATAAAACTGCAACATTAACACCCCCCTCCTTCAGAGTGCAAACACTGTATGTCTCATCTCCAGGACTCAAGTCCAGCCTGCCGGTTTCCCTGAATCCCTTCATAAATATTACCCTGCTCACACTCCAAAAGCACATCAAGTCCTAAAAACCATTTGTCTCCATCCGGTCCTATGTAACACTCGCGCATGCTTACTGTAAGTCCAAGCCCCTCGCACACAAAACCTCCTTTACTCCCTCTCTCCAACCTTTCCTAGGCCAACCTCTACCCTGCCTTCCCGCCACTACAGATTTATACACTCTTGAAGTCATTTTATTTTGTTCCATCCTCTCTACATGTCTGAACCACCTCAACAACTCCTCCTCAGACCTATGGATAATAGTTTTGGTAATCCTGCATCTCCTCCTAATTTTCAAACTATGCATTCTCTGCATTATATTCACACCACATATTGCCCTCAGACACAAATTTCTACTGCTTCCAGCCTTTTCCTTGTTGCAACATTCACCACCCATACTTTGCACCCATATAAGAGCACTGGTATAACCATACTCTCATACATTGCCCTCTTTGCTTCCATGGACAAAGTTCTTTGTCTCCACAGACTCCTCAGTGCACCACTCACCTTTTTTTCCCTTTCCCTTGTCAATTCTATGATTCACCTCATCCTTCATAGATCTATCTGCTGACATGTCCACTCCTAAATATCTGAATACATTCACCTCCTCCATCTTTTTCCCTCCAATATATCTAATCTTTCATTATCTAATGTTTTTATCCTCATCACCTTACTCTTTCCTATATTAACTTTTAATTTTCTTCTTTAACATACCCTACCAAACTCATCCACCAACTTCTGCAACTTCTCTTCAGAATCTCCCAAAAGCACAGTGTCATCAGCAAAGAGCAACTGTGACAACTCCCACTTTGTGTTAGATTCTTTATCTTTTAACCCCATACCTCTTGCCAACACCTAAGCATTCACTTCTCTTACAACCCCATCTATAAATATATTGAACAACCAAGAATGTTTCATCCAATTGGCTTCAAATTTTCAATGTATGGTAATGAGGACCAGATTCTTGGATCATTTGACAAGTTCAAGTGTGTAGGTGCAGATTCTGTGTAAAATAATGTCAAAAATTTATTCCTGTTAAATCATGTTAAATAAATTTCAGTTTGCCTCTTCTAAATGACTAATAATTAATGGTTGATGCTTCTTAAGTTATACTATTCACATTCATTAAAATACTGTAGTGAAATTAAATTTTGGAATCACTAGAATTTGTGCTATAACCGAAGAATGATTTATCTGATCTAATTCAAACTTTCACCACTGGTGTGGTGTCCTAACAGATGGCTTACACTTCTATTGGCTACCTTAAGTCCCAATTTGCTAATTTTATTAAATAAATAATGATATTCACTTACGTTCGACAACTACAGAATGCTTCCTGCGATGGGCTTCAAAATATTACTAACGATTTATTTTGTAAGAAGAACAACGATACTCCATAAGTTTAGCCCGAGTATGTGCAAATTGAAATTTTACTGAAATTGTTTAAAAACTTAGATTGTTTGGAATCTGATCAATTACAGTTTTATAAAAACGTTTTTGAAAAAATGGCATCCTACACAAAACTACATTTCTTTATCCATGCAGCTTTTTTTTGTGTGTTTGCATACACACTCGTATGTGGTTGCCAGGGTCGAGTCACAGCTTTTTAGTGTGTGTTTGTGTTTGTGTGTGTGTGTACTCACCTATTTGTGGTTGCAGGGGTCGAGTCATAGCTCCTGGCCCCACCTCTTCACTGATTGCTACTAGGTCCTCTCTCTCCCTGCTCCATGAGCTTTATCATACCTCGCCTTAAAACTATGTATGGTTCCCGCCTCCACTACTTCACTTTCTAGGCTATTCCACGGCTTGACTACTCTATGACTGAAGAAATACTTCCTAACATCCCTTTGATTCATCCGAGTCTTCAACTTCCAATTGTGACCTCTCGTGTCTGTGTCTCATCTCTAGACATCCCATCTTTGTCCACCTCGTCTATTCCGCGCAGTATTTTATATGTCGTTATCATGTCTCCCCTGACCCTGCTGGCCTCCAGTGTCGTCAGGCCGATTTCCCTCAACCTTTCTTCGTAGGACAATCCCCGTAGCTCTGGGACTAGTCTTGTTGCAAACCTTTGCACTTTCTCTAATTTCTTGATGTGCTTGACTAGGTGTGGATTCCAAACTGGTGCTGCATACTCCAGTATGGGCCTGACGTAAATGGTATACAGAGTCTTGAACGACTCCTTACTGAGGTATCGGAACGCTATCTGTAGGTTTGCCAGGCGCCCGTATGCTGCAGCAGTTATCTGATTGATGTGCGCCTCAGGAGATATGCTCGGTGTTATACTCACCCCCAGATCTTTTTCCTTGAGTGAGGTTTGCAGACTTTGGCCATCTAAACTATATTGTGTCTGCGGTCTTCTTTGCCCTTCCCCAATCTTCATGACTTTGCATTTGGCAGGGTTAAATTCAAGGAGCCAGTTGCTGGACCAGGCTTGTAGCCTGTCCAGGTCTCTTTGTAGTCCTGCCTGATCCTCATCCGATTTGATTCTTCTCATTAACTTCACATCGTCCGCAAACAAGGACACTTCTGAGTCTATCCCTTCCGTTATGTCATTCACATATACCAAGAACAGCACAGGTCCTAGGACTGACCCCTGTGGAACCCCGCTTGTCACAGGCGCCCACTTTGACACCTCGTCACGTACCATGACTCGTTGTTGCCTCCCTGTAAGGTATTCTCTTATCCATTGCAGTGCCTTTCCTGTTATGTGTGCCTGATCCTCTAGCTTTTGCAGTAACCTCTTGTGAGGAACTGTGTCGAAGGCCTTCTTGCAGTCCAAAAAAATACAGTCGATCCACCCCTCTCTCTCTTGTCTTACTTCTGTCACCTTGTCATAAAACTCTAATAGGTTTGTGACACAGGATTTTCCCTCCCTGAAACCATGCTGGTTGTCAATTATACACTTGTTTCTTTCCAGGTGCTCCACCACTCTCCTCCTGATGATCTTTTCCATGACCTTGCATACTATACACGTTAGTGATACAGGTCTGTAGTTTAGTGCCTCATGTCTGTCTCCCTTTTTAAAAATTGGGACTACATTTGTCATCTTCCATACCTCGGGGAGTTGCCCAGTTTCAAATGATGTGTTGAAGATCTTTGTTAATGGTACACACAATGTCTCTGCTCCCTCTTGGACCCACGGAGAGATGTCTGGTCCCACTGCCTTTGAGGTGTCAAGTTCGCATAGCAGCTTCTTCACCTCCTCCTTGGTTATATGTACCTCATCCAGCACTTGCTGGTGCACCCCCCTGCTCTGATTTCCTGGAGTCCTACTGGTTTCCAATGTAAATACTTCTTTAAATCTATTGTTGAGCTCCTCACATACCTCTTAGTCGTTTCTTGTGAACTCCCCATCATCCTTCCTCAGTCTGATTACCTGGTCCTTGACTGTTGTTTTCCTCCTGATGTGGCTGTACAACAGCTTCGGGTCAGACTTGACTTTCGATGCTATGTTATTTTCATATTGTCGCTGAGCCTCCCTTCTTATCTGTGCATATTTGTTTCTGGCTCTTCAGCTAATCTCTTTATTTTCCTGAGTTCTTTGTCTTCTGCACCTTTTCCATTCTCTAGTACATCTAGTTTTTGCCTCCCTACACCTTTGGGAGAACCAAGGACTCGTTCTGGTCTTCCCATTATTTCTGTTTCCCTTGGGAACAAACCTCTCCTCTGCCTCCTTGCATTTTGTTGTCACATTGTCCATCATTTCTTGTACTGGTTTTCTTGTCAGTTCTCTCTCCCACTGAATGTCGTGCAGGAGTTCCTCATGCCTGAGTAGTCCCCCGTTTTGTAAAAAAGTTTGGTTTTTTCCCATCTTATTCCTGCTGCTCTCTCCACTTGTAGCTCAACTATGTAGTCAAAGCACAGAACCACATGATCACTAGCTCCTAGGGGCCTTTCATACATGATATCCTCGATGTCCGAACTACTCAAGGCGAATACAAGATCCAGTCTTGTTGGATCATCCTCACCTTTCTCTCTGGTAGTCTCTCTAACATGTTGATGCATGAAGTTTTCCAGTACCACATCCATCATTTTGGCTCTCCATGAGCATATATGCTAGATCTTGGGAAGCAGGGTCTAGCTCCTGGGCTCTGCCTCATCATCATCCAGCCTTCATTTGTTTGCCTGACCCCCTGCTTCCTGACCAGGCTGGTGAGGTAAATCCACTGGTCCTTCACCACCCAACACCCTCACCACAGCAATGGAAAAATTCACAGAAATAAAAAATAAAAAAAAGTCACAGAGCGAATTTGACAGAGCAAAGTTAGGCTACATTATGTTAGGATACATTATGTTAGGCTACATTATGTTAGGCTACATTATGTTAGGCTACATTATGTTAGGCTACATTATGTTAGGCTTGATTAAGTTATGCTAGATTATGTTTGGTTTCATTAAGTTAGGCTAGATTAGGTTAAGTAAGGTTAGGTTAGGTTAGCTAAAGTAAGGTTAGGGTTATAGTAGGTTAGGTTTGGTTAAATTAGGTAAAGTTTGTCGACACTCATGTTCAGCTAAATGTAAATGACTTCTTTTCTCAACTTAAAACTGACTTTTTCTGACATTTTCCCCAGTGATCTGGAGCCTTCACGTCCTTCTCTTAAGCCCATTCACGTACCCTAGTTTCCAATTCCGCCCACTAGTCCTAGAGGGGCAGCACCAGAATATCTTTACTAGGGGAAGCTTAGGAGTGGCTATTCTATTGGAAGGGAAACGGGGAAAGGCCAGGAGAATTGTTCTGAAACCGCATTATTAATAGTTTTATTTGTAGGGTTGATGGAATTTTGGGGGAGAGAGAAGCATTTCTTCCCTGGGTGCCGCCACTGTAGTTTTAATCCCGCAATTCACAATCTTTTATCCACCACGATGAATGCTTTCAAGAGTATCTTGTATGTCATGACCATAACCCCTGTTGGGTCTCATTTTTTTGGTTGTGTTTTGGGATTGAGTTCTTTCGGTCCGTCCTCTACATGTTGGAAAGTTACGAGAGGAGCAGGTGTAAGTATATATGTGGGAGCTTCTGTGCAGGTGTAAGTACACATGTGGGAGCTTCTGCACAACTGTTGCTACACACAAGGGAAGGAAGTTAAGCTCAACCTGGGAGAGGATGCTTTAACATGGGAGAGGATGCTTCAACATGGAAGGACAAGCTTCAACATGGAAGGACAAGCTTCAACATGGAAGGACAAGCTTCAACATGGAAGGGCAAGCTTCAACATGGAAGGGCAAGCTTCAACATGGGAGAGGATGCTTCAACATGGAAGGGCAAGCTTCAACATGGGAGAGGATGCTTCAACATGGAAGGGCAAGCTTCAACATGGAAGGGCAAGCTTCAAAATGGGAGAGGATGCTTCAACATGGAAGGGCAAGCTTCAACATGGGAGAGGATGCTTCAACACAGGGAGACAAGCTTTACCGTTCGAAGAGAGAAAGCTTTAACATTGTTGAAAAGGAAGCTTTAACATGAGGGGGGGGAAGCTTTAACATGGCGAGGGAGTTTTAGCGATGGAAAGCTTGAATACGGGATAAGTAAGGTTGAACATGGGAGGTAAGGAAGCTTTAAAATGGAGAGCAGCTCAATACATGAAGAAGGTTTCAACATATGGAGGGAAAAGCTTCAACACATGGAGTTGAAAGCTTCAATACAGGGAGGTGAAAGCTTGAACACAGGGAGAGGGAAGTTTGAACACAGGGAGGGGGAAGCTTGAACACAGAGAGGGAAGCTTGAACACGGAGAGGGAAGCTTGAACACACAGAGAGGGAAGCTTGAACACGGAGAAGGAAGCTTGAACACAGAGGGAAGCTTGAACACAGGGAGAGGGAAGCTTGAACACAGGGAGAGGGAAGCTTGAACACAGGGAGAGGGAAGCTTGAACACAGGGAGAGGGAAGCTTGAACACACAGAGAGGGAAGCTTGAACACACAGAGAGGGAAGCTTGAACACAGAGAGGGAAGCTTGAACACAGGGAGAGGGAAGCTTGAACACACAGAGAGGGAAGCTTGAACACAGAGAGGGAAGCTTGAACACAGGGAGAGGGAAGCTTGAACACAGGGAGAGGAAGCTTGAACACAGGGAGAGGAAGCTTGAACACAGGGAGAGGAAGCTTGAACACAGGGAGAACGAAGCTTGAACACAGGGAGGGAAGCTTGAACACACAGAGAGGGAAGCTTGAACACACAGAGAGGGAAGCTTGAACACAGAGGGGGAAGCTTGAACACAGGGAGAACGAAGCTTGAACACAGGGAGAACGAAGCTTGAACACAGGGAGAGGGAAGCTTGAACACGGAGAGGAAGCTTGAACACAGGGAGAGGAAGCTTGAACACAGGGAGAGGAAGCTTGAACACAGGGAGAGGGAAGCTTGAACACAGGGAGAGGGAAGCTTGAACACAGGGAGAGGAAGCTTGAACACAGGGAGAGGGAAGCTTGAACACAGGGAGAGGAAAGCTTGAACACAGGGAGAGGAAGCTTGAACACAGGGAGAGGAAGCTTGAACACAGGGAGAGGGAAGCTTGAACACAGGGAGAGGAAGCTTGAACACAGGGAGAGGAAGCTTGAACACAGGGAGAGGAAGCTTGAACACAGGGAGAGGGAAGCTTGAACACAGGGAGAGGAAGCTTGAACACAGGGAGAAGCTTGAACACAGGGAGAGGAAGCTTGAACACAGGGAGAGGAAGCTTGAACACAATGTTAGGTTAGGTTTACTCACACACACACACACACACACACACACACACACACACACACACACACACAAACACACACAAACACACACACCCCACACACACCACACACCAACACACACACACATACACACAAACACACACACACACCTTACATTAGGTCAAAGATCAATATATAAGAGGATGAAAGGCAGTTGTGAAGAGGAAGTTGAGGCATACACCATATATATGCACACACACAACACCGCGTATATACACACAGCACCACGTATATACACACAACACCACGTATATACACACAACACCACGTATATACACACAACACCACGTATATACACACAACACCACGTATATACACACAACACCACGTATATACACACAACGCCATATGCATATATAAACAGGTACATACCTATATATCATAGGTACATATATGGGCACTTACCTTTAAACTTGACTCAGAAAGTTGTTTAAGAAATCACATGTTTGCCTAGTCAAGATTGATTGTTTTGTTTATATTTATGTGAAGTCAAGGTCGACTTTGTGAGGTAACTTAGGAAGGTCGACTTTGTGAGGTAACTTAGGAAGGTCGTGGCTCACTTCAGGTAGAGTCAACGGAGTGAACTTAATATATGGTCAAAGCTAAGGTAAGTCAGATCAGTCTTAACGAGGTCTTGTAAGTGTTAACGGGGTTAGGTCAATGTTTAATGGGGTCAGGTCAATGCTTAATGGGGTCAGGTCAATGTTTAATGGGGTCAGGTCAATGTTTAATGGGGTCAGGTTAATGTCTAATGGGGTTAGGTCAATGTTTAATGGGGCTAGGTTAATGTTTATTGGTGCTAGGTCAATGTTTATTGGGTTAGGTCAATGTTTAATGTGGTTTGGTCAATGTTTAATAGAGTAAGGTCAAGGTTAATGGGGTTAGGTCAAGGTTAATGGGGTTAGGTCAAGGTTAATGGGGTGTGGTCTAATGAATATTACAGTCTGGGTATAGTGGGTCGAGTGAGAGCTTACATAGGTGTTAAGGTCAAAGTAATGTGTCAGATCAAAGTTAATGGGGGTCAGGTCAAATTCAGCACAATGCTTGGGTCAAAATGGGTCTGGGAAGAACCGAAATTGGTGGGGAGATGACGTGTGGGAGGTACTAATACGTGGAAGGAACTAACATATGGGAGGTAAAGTAACAAACGGTAGCGTAAACACTATGTATATAATTCCCACAATGCATATTATATCAGTTTATTGTGAAGATGTTTCGCCCAATAGGAACTTTGTTAATTCACAGAGACTAACAATACGTCACTATGTCTTGGTCAGGGAAGCAAGTAACTGAACATTCTCAGCCCCACACAAGGTGTAACAAATTGAGATTAAGACACATTTATAACAGTTAGGTATCTTTATTAATGAAACGTTAGGCTTCTTCAGTCAAATACAAATGGAGACGTAGTAATGAAATTAAGATGATGTAATCAGTCCGTTAACCTTGGAGTTTTTAAAAAAGCATTTGAGGTGGTCAGTCCCTCAGCCGGGAGAAGGTTGAGAGACTGACCACATCCTAGTCGTCTACCCCGACGCCTCGATGCCCAGAATCTCAACATTAATTTTGCGAGACATTCTATCATGTTCACTACTGAAGACAATGACGGATAGATTACCTTCCTGGACACACTAACTCGAAAAGACGGCATTAAACCAGTACACAAATAACCCGCACATAGGAGAGTTTTGACGACGTTTCGGTCTGGCTTGGATCATTAACTAGTCGGACAGAAACGTCTTAATTCTCTTTATCCTATGTGCGGGTTATTTGTGTATTGTTCCAGTCATGGTACTGTGCCGTTTTGTTTTTCACAGTAATAAAGTTGACTTTTGAAGTCTACCGTAAACAAACAAATAAAAATGACCTACATTATTCTTCCCATTATTCCACTGCTAAAAGCAAGCGTACGATCATCACTCAAGTCTTAAGACGCACAAAATCTCTCTTACTGCAGCATCCATCGAAGACGAATGTAATTATATCAATCAAGGTGTCAGTGAATTTAACTACCCGCAATATTTCGTCACTGACC
This sequence comes from Cherax quadricarinatus, assembly GCF_038502225.1. Lineage (NCBI taxonomy): Eukaryota > Metazoa > Arthropoda > Malacostraca > Decapoda > Parastacidae > Cherax > Cherax quadricarinatus. The sequence continues at coordinate 2,715,748 of NC_091363.1, forward strand.
GCAAGAAGAAAGCAGAGATTATACTGCCTAAAACTCTTCTTCTAACACCCAGCATACATACTGTACTTCCCGCCAACAAAACCAGTCTCTAATATCAGCTGAAGCCAATATTAGAGACAACACCAACGTTCAAAACTACAAAAAAAACTTATCCAAGGGCCAACGCTCACCATTTCTTACATTATCAAGGCACAATACAGTTCCTTGATAACGTGAGACATCACGAAAGCGATTGGAACTTCACTATCTTTTTCCTAGTGGTTGTTCTGCATACTGTGATATCACCTGCTTACTGTCATCTTACTGCACCATTGCCAGCGTGTGTACCATACTATGTGGAGGTTGTAACAAGATTTGCACTGGTGAGACTGCCAAAGACCAGGATAGAAAAGTCAATATTAACACATTGAATGCATGCACTCTACACACACACACACACACACACACACTGTGAACCACCTTATCAACTTCCCAGCATCAAACCTGATCACCGAGGGCAGTGACCGTCGA
>NC_091363.1:2721257-2746257 GCF_038502225.1 Cherax quadricarinatus
ACGTACTCTGGTGTGAGTACATCACGTACTCTGGTGTGAGTACATCACGTACTCTGGTGTGAGTACATCACGTACTCTAGTGTGAGTACATCACGTACTCTAGTGTGAGTACATCACGTACTCTGGTGTGAGTACATCACGTACTCTAGTGTGAGTACATCACGTACTCTGGTGTGAGTACATCATGTACTCTAGTGTGAGTACATCATGTACTCTAGTGTGAGTACATCACGTACTCTAGTGTGAGTACATCACGTACTCTGGTGTGAGTACATCACGTACTCTAGTGTGAGTACATCATGTACTCTGGTGTGAGTACATCATGTACTCTAGTGTGAGTACATCATGTACTCTAGTGTGAGTACATCATGTACTCTGGTGTGAGTACATCATGTACTCTAGTGTGAGTACATCACGTACTCTAGTGTGAGTACATCACGTACTCTAGTGTGAGTACATCATGTACTCTAGTGTGAGTACATCATGTACTCTAGTGTGAGTACATCACGTACTCTAGCGTGAGTACATCATCTACTCTAGTGTGAGTACATCACGTACTCTGGTGTGAGTACATCATGTACTCTAGTGTGAGTACATCACGTACTCTAGCGTGAGTACATCATCTACTCTAGTGTGAGTGCATCACGTACTCTGGTGTGAGTACATCATGTACTCTGGTGTGAGTACATCACGTACTCTGGTGTGAGTACATCACGTACTCTAGTGTGAGTACATCATGTACTCTAGTGTGAGTACATCATGTACTCTAGTGTGAGTACATCACGTACTCTGGTGTGAGTACATCACGTACTCTGGTGTGAGTACATCACGTACTCTAGTGTGAGTACATCACGTACTCTAGTGTGAGTGCATCACGTACTCTGGTGTGAGTACATCACGTACTCTGGTGTGAGTACATCATGTACTCTAGTGTGAGTACATCACGTACTCTGGTGTGAGTACATCACGTACTCTAGCGTGAGTACATCATGTACTCTAGTGTGAGTGCATCACGTACTCTGGTGTGAGTACATCACGTACTCTGGTGTGAGTACATCACGTACTCTAGTGTGAGTACATCACGTACTCTAGTGTGACTGCATCATGTACTCTAGTGTGAGTACATCATGTACTCTAGTGTGAGTACATCACGTACTCTGTTAGTACATCACGTACTCTAGTGTGAGTACATCACGTACTCTAGTATGAGTGCATGTCTCTGGTGTGAGTACATAATGTACTCTGGTGTGAGTACATCATCTACTCTGGTGTGAGTACATCATGTACCCTGTTGTGAGTACATCACGTACTCTAGTGTGAGTACATCACGTACTCTAGTGTGAGTACATCACGTACTCTAGTGTGAGTACATCATGTACTCTGGTGTGAGTACATCATGTACTCTGGTGTGAGTACATCATGTACTCTGGTGTGAGTACATCATGTACTCTGGTGTGAGTACATCATGTACTCTGGTGTGAGTACATCATGTACTCTGGTGTGAGTACATGTACTCTGGTGTGAGTACATCATGTACTCTGGTGTGAGTACATCATGTACTCTGGTGTGAGTACATCATGTACTCTGGTGTGAGTACATGTACTCTGGTGTGAGTACATGTACTCTGGTGTGAGTACATGTACTCTGGTGTGAGTACATGTACTCTGGTGTGAGTACATGTACTCTGGTGTGAGTACATGTACTCTGGTGTGAGTACATGTACTCTGGTGTGAGTACATGTACTCTGGTGTGAGTACATGTACTCTGGTGTGAGTACATGTACTCTGGTGTGAGTACATGTACTCTGGTGTGAGTACATGTACTCTGGTGTGAGTACATGTACTCTGGTGTGAGTACATGTACTCTGGTGTGAGTACATCATGTACTCTGGTGTGAGTACATCATGTACTCTGGTGTGAGTACATCATGTACTCTGGTGTGAGTACATCATGTACTCTGGTGTGAGTACATCATGTACTCTGGTGTGAGTACATCATGTACTCTGGTGTGAGTACATCATGTACTCTGGTGTGAGTACATCATGTACTCTGGTGTGAGTACATCATGTACTCTGGTGTGAGTACATCATGTACTCTGGTGTGAGTACATCATGTACTCTGGTGTGAGTACATCATGTACTCTGGTGTGAGTACATCATGTACTCTGGTGTGAGTACATCATGTACTCTGGTGTGAGTACATCATGTACTCTGGTGTGAGTACATCATGTACTCTGGTGTGAGTACATCATGTACTCTGGTGTGAGTACATCATGTACTTTGGTGTGAGTACATCATGTACTCTGGTTTGAGTACATCAGGTACTCTGTTGTGAGTACATCACGTACTCTGTTGTGAGTACATCACGTACTCTGGTTTGAGTACATCACGTACTCTACCATCACATCCTATGGTATGAGTACATCATGTACTCTAGCGTGAGTACATTACATACTCTGGTGTGAGCACATCACATGCTCTGGTGTGAGTACATCACGTACTCTGGTGTGAGTACGTCACGTACTCTAGTGCGAGTACATCACGTACTCTGGTGTGAGTACATCACGCACTCTGGTGTGAGTACATCACGCACTCTGGTGCGAGTACGTCACGTACTCTAGTGCGAGTACATCACGTACTCTAGTGCGAGTACATCACGTACTCTAGTGCGAGTACATCACGTACTCTAGTGCGAGTACATAACGTACTCTAGTGCGAGTACATAACGTACTCTAGTACGAGTACATAACGTACTCTAGTGCGAGTACATAACGTACTCTAGTGCGAGTACATAACGTACTCTAGTGCGAGTACATAACGTACTCTAGTGCGAGTACATAACGTACTCTAGTGCGAGTACATAACGTACTCTAGTGCGAGTACATAACGTACTCTGGTTATACATCAGGTACTCTGGTGTTAGTCCCTTAGATACTCTGGCGTTAGTCCCTCAGGTACTCTGGAGTAAGTCCATCAGGTACTCTGGAGTAAGTCCATCAGGTACTCTGGAGTAAGTCCATCAGGTACTCTGGAGTAAGTCCATCAGGTACTCTGGAGTAAGTCCATCAGGTACTCTGGAGTAAGTCCATCAGGTACTCTGGAGTAAGTCCATCAGGTACTCTGCAGTAAGTCCATCAGGTACTCTGCAGTAAGTCCATCAGGTACTCTGCAGTAAGTCCATCAGGTACTCTGGAGTAAGTCCATCAGGTACTCTGGAGTAAGTCCATCAGGTACTGTAGTGTGAGTCCATCAGGTATTCACACTACAGTACTTGATGGACTCACACTAGAGTACTTGATGGACACACAATAGAGTTCATCAGGTACTCTAGTGTAGACACTGGTGTGAGTCCCGCAAGTCCACACATGTTGCACACACACACACACACACACACACACACACACACACACACACACATTTCCAAACTGGGAAAAATGGACAGAAAAAATATATGAGTAGATGTGTGCAATGATGGTAGATGTGTGCAATGATGGTAGATGTGTGCAATGATGGTAGATGTGTGCAATGATGGTAGATGTGTGCAATGATGGTAGATGTGTGCAATGATGGTAGATGTGTGCAATGATGGTAGATGTGTGCAATGATGGGTAGATGTGTGCAATGATGGGTAGATGTGTGCAATGATGGTAGATGTGTACAATGATGGTAGATGTGTGCAATGATGGTAGATGTGTGCAATGATGGTAGATGTGTGCAATGATGGTAGATGTGTGCAATGATGGTAGATGTGTGCAATGATGGTAGATGTGTGCAATGATGGTAGATGTGTACAATGATGGGTAGTGTACAATGATGGTAGATGTGTACAATGATGGTAGATGTGTGCAATGATGGTAGATGTGTGCAATGATGGTAGATGTGTGCAATGATGGTAGATGTGTGCAATGATGGTAGATGTGTGCAATGATGGTAGATGTGTGCAATGATGGTAGATGTGTGCAATGATGGTAGATGTGTGCAATGATGGTAGTGTGCAATGATGGTAGATGTGTACAATGATGGTAGATGTGTGCAATGATGGTAGATGTGTGCAATGATGGTAGATGTGTGCAATGATGGTAGATGTGTGCAATGATGGTAGATGTGTGCAATGATGGTAGATGTGTGCAATGATGGGTAGTGTACAATGATGGTAGATGTGTGCAATGATGGTAGATGTGTGCAATGATGGTAGATGTGTGCAATGATGGTAGATGTGTGCAATGATGGTAGATGTGTGCAATGATGGGTAGTGTACAATGATGGTAGATGTGTGCAATGATGGTAGATGTGTACAATGATGGTAGATGTGTGCAATGATGGTAGATGTGTGCAATGATGGGTAGATGTGTGCAATGATGGTAGATGTGTGCAATGATGGTAGATGTGTGCAATGATGGTAGATGTGTGCAATGATGGTAGATGTGTGCAATGATGGTAGATGTGTGCAATGATGGTAGATGTGTGCAATGATGGGTAGTGTACAATGATGGTAGATGTGTGCAATGATGGTAGATGTGTGCAATGATGGTAGATGTGTGCAATGATGGTAGATGTGTGCAATGATGGTAGATGTGTGCAATGATGGTAGATGTGTGCAATGATGGTAGATGTGTGCAATGATGGTAGATGTGTGCAATGATGGGTAGATGTGTGCAATGATGGGTAGATGTGTGCAATGATGGTAGATGTGTGCAATGATGGTAGATGTGTGCAATGATGGTAGATGTGTGCAATGATGGTAGATGTGTGCAATGATGGTAGATGTGTGCAATGATGGTAGATGTGTGCAATGATGGTAGATGTGTGCAATGATGGTAGTGTGCAATGATGGTAGATGGTGTGTGCAATGATGGTAGATGTGTGCAATGATGGTAGATGTGTGCAATGATGGTAGATGTGTGCAATGATGGTAGATGTGTGCAATGATGGTAGATGTGTGCAATGATGGTAGATGTGTGCAATGATGGTAGATGTGTGCAATGATGGTAGATGTGTGCAATGATGGTGTGTGCAATGATGGTAGATGTGCACTGATGGTAGATGTGTGCAATGATGGTAGATGTGTGCAATGATGGTAGATGTGTGCAATGATGGTAGATGTGTGCAATGATGGTAGATGTGTGCAATGATGGTAGATGTGTGCAATGATGTGTGTGCAATGATGGTAGATGTGTGCAATGATGGTAGATGTGTGCAATGATGGTAGATGTGTGCAATGATGGTAGATGTGTGCAATGATGTGTGTACAATGATGGTGATGTGTGCAATGATGGTAGATGTGCAATGATGGTAGATGTGTGCAATGATGGTAGATGTGTGCAATGATGGTAGATGTGTGCAATGATGGTAGATGTGTGCAATGATGGTAGATGTGTGCAATGATGGTAGATGTGTGCAATGATGGTAGATGTGTGCAATGATGGTAGATGTGTGCAATGATGGTAGATGTGTGCAATGATGGTAGATGTGTGCAATGATGGTAGATGTGTGCAATGATGGTAGATGTGTGCAATGATGGTAGATGTGTGCAATGATGGTAGATGTGTGCAATGATGTGTGCAATGATGGTAGATGTGTTCAATGATGGTAGATGTGTGCAATGATGGTAGATGTGTGCAATGATGGTAGATGTGTGCAATGATGTGTGCAATGATGGTAGATGTGTACAATGATGGTAGATGTGTACAATGATGGTAGATGTGTGCAATGATGGTAGATGTGCGCAATGATGGGTAGATGTGTGCAATGATGGTAGATGTGTGCAATGATGGTAGTGTGCAATGATGGTAGATGTGTGCAATGATGGTAGATGTGTGCAATGATGGTAGATGTGTGCAATGATGGTAGATGTGTGCAATGATGGGTAGATGTGTACAATGATGGTAGATGTGTGCAATGATGGTAGATGTGTGCAATGATGGTAGATGTGTGCAATGATGGTAGATGTGTGCAAAGTGCAATGATGGGTAGATGTGTACAATGATGGTAGATGTGTGCAATGATGGTAGATGTGTGCAATGATGGTAATGTGTGCAATGATGGTAGATGTGTGCAATGGTAGATGTGTGCAATGATGGTAGATGTGTGCAATGATGGTAGTGTGCAATGATGGGTAGATGTGTGCAATGATGGTAGATGTGTGCAATGATGGTAGATGTGTGCAATGATGGTAGATGTGTGCAATGATGGTAGATGTGTGCAATGATGGTAGATGTGTGCAATGATGGTAGATGTGTGCAATGATGGTAGATGTGTGCAATGATGGTAGATGTGTGCAATGATGGTAGATGTGTGCAATGATGGTAGATGTGTGCAATGATGGGTAGATGTGTGCAATGATGGTAGATGTGTGCAATGATGGTAGATGTGTGCAATGATGGTAGATGTGTGCAATGATGGTAGATGTGTGCAATGATGGTAGATGTGTGCAATGATGGGTGCAATGATGTGTGCAATGATGGTAGATGTGTGCAATGATGGGTAGTGTGCAATGATGGTAGATGTGTGCAATGATGGTAGATGTGTGCAATGATGGTAGATGTGTGCAATGATGGTAGATGTGTGCAATGATGGTAGATGTGTGCAATGATGGTAGATGTGTGCAATGATGGTAGATGTGTGCAATGATGGTAGATGTGTGCAATGATGGTAGATGTGTGCAATGATGGTAGATGTGTGCAATGATGGTAGATGTGTGCAATGATGGTAGATGTGTGCAATGATGGTAGATGTGTACAATGATGGTAGATGTGTACAATGATGGCAGATGTGTGCAATGATGGTAGATGTGTGCAATGATGGGTAGATGGTAGATGTGTGCAATGATGGTAGATGTGTGCAATGATGGTAGATGTGTGCAATGATGGTAGATGTGTGCAATGATAGATGTGTGCAAGATGGTAGATGTGTGCAATGATGGTAGATGTGTGCAATGATGGTAGATGTGTGCAATGATGGTAGATGTGTGCAATGATGGTAGATGTGTGCAATGATGGGTAGATGTGTATGATGATGGTGTGTGCAATGATGGTAGATGTGTGCAATGATGGTAGATGTGTGCAATGATGGTAGATGTGTGCAATGATGGTAGATGTGTGCAATGATGGTAGATGTGTGCAATGATGGTAGATGTGTGCAATGATGGTAGATGTGTGCAATGATGGTAGATGTGTGCAATGATGGTAGATGTGTGCAATGATGGTAGATGTGTGCAATGATGGGTAGATGTGTGCAATGATGGTAGATGTGTGCAATGATGGGTAGATGTGTGCAATGATGGTAGATGTGCAATGATGGTAGATGTGTGCAATGATGGTAGATGTGTGCAATGATGGTAGATGTGTGCAATGATGGTAGATGTGTGCAATGATGGTAGATGTGTGCAATGATGGTAGATGTGTGCAATGATGGTAGTGTGTGCAATGATGGTAGATGTGTGCAATGATGGTAGATGTGTGCAATGATGGTAGTGTGCAATGATGGTAGATGTGTGCAATGATGGTAGATGTGTGCAATGATGGTAGATGTGTGCAATGATGGTAGATGTGTGCATGATGTGCAATGATGTGTGCAATGATGTGTGCAATGATGGGTAGATGTGTGCAATGATGGTAGATGTGTGCAATGATGGTAGATGTGTGCAATGATGGTAGATGTGTGCAATGATGGTAGATGTGTGCAATGATGGTAGATGTGTGCAATGATGGTAGATGTGTGCAATGATGGTAGTGTGCAATGATGGTAGTGTGCAATGATGGTAGTGTGCAATGATGGTAGATGTGTGCAATGATGGTAGATGTGTACAATGATGGTAGATGTGTACAATGATGGTAGATGTGTGCAATGATGGTAGATGTGTGCAATGATGGTAGATGTGTGCAATGATGGTAGATGTGTGCAATGATGGGTAGATGTGTGCAATGATGGTAGATGTGTGCAATGATGGTAGATGTGTGCAATGATGGTAGTGTGCAATGATGGTAGATGTGTGCAATGATGGTAGTGTGCAATGATGGTAGATGTGTGCAATGATGGTAGATGTGTGCAATGATGGTAGATGTGTGCAATGATGGTAGATGTGTACAATGATGGTAGATGTGTGCAATGATGGTAGATGTGTGCAATGATGGGTAGATGTGTGCAATGATGGTAGATGTGTGCAATGATGGTAGATGTGTGCAATGATGGGTAGATGTGTGCAATGATGGTAGATGTGTGCAATGATGGGTAGATGTGTGCAATGATGGTAGATGTGTGCAATGATGGGTAGATGTGTGCAATGGTAGATGTGTGCAATGATGGTAGTGTGCAATGATGGGTAGATGTGTGCAATGATGGTAGATGTGTGCAATGATGGTAGTGCGCAATGATGGTAGATGTGTGCAATGATGGTAGATGTGTGCAATGATGGTAGTGTGCAATGATGGTAGTGTGCAATGATGGTAGTGTGCAATGATGGTAGTGTGCAATGATGGTAGTGTGCAATGATGGTAGTGTGCAATGATGGTAGATGTGTGCAATGATGGTAGATGTGTGCAATGATGGTAGTGTGCAATGATGGTAGATGTGTGCAATGATGGTAGATGTGTGCAATGATGGTAGATGTGTGCAATGATGGTAGATGTGTACAATGATGGGTAGATGTGTGCAATGATGGTAGATGTGTGCAATGATGGTAGATGTGTGCAATGATGGTAGATGTGTGCAATGATGGGTAGATGTGTGCAATGATGGTAGATGTGTGCAATGATGGTAGATGTGTGCAATGATGGTAGATGTGTGCAATGATGGTAGATGTGTGCAATGATGGTAGATGTGTGCAATGATGGTAGTGTGCAATGATGGGTAGACGTGTGCAATGATGGGTAGACGTGTGCAATGATGGTAGTGTGCAATGATGGTAGATGTGTGCAATGATGGTAGATGTGCGCAATGATGGTAGTGTGCAATGATGGTAGTGTGCAATGATGGTAGTGTGCAATGATGGTAGTGTGCAATGATGGTAGTGTGCAATGATGGGTAGACGTGTGCAATGATGGTAGATGTGTGCAATGATGGTAGATGTGCGCAATGATGGTAGATGTGTGCAATGATGGTAGTGTGCAATGATGGGTAGATGTGTGCAATGATGGTAGATGTGTGCAATGATGGTAGTGCGCAATGATGGTAGATGTGTGCAATGATGGTAGATGTGTGCAATGATGGTAGTGTGCAATGATGGTAGTGTGCAATGATGGTAGTGTGCAATGATGGTAGTGTGCAATGATGGTAGTGTGCAATGATGGTAGATGTGTGCAATGATGGTAGATGTGTGCAATGATGGTAGATGTGTGCAATGATGGTAGATGTGTGCAATGATGGTAGATGTGTGCAATGATGGTAGATGTGTGCAATGATGGTAGATGTGTACAATGATGGGTAGATGTGTGCAATGATGGTAGATGTGTGCAATGATGGTAGATGTGTGCAATGATGGTAGATGTGTGCAATGATGGGTAGATGTGTGCAATGATGGTAGATGTGTGCAATGATGGTAGATGTGTGCAATGATGGTAGATGTGTGCAATGATGGTAGATGTGTGCAATGATGGTAGTGTGCAATGATGGGTAGACGTGTGCAATGATGGGTAGACGTGTGCAATGATGGTAGTGTGCAATGATGGTAGATGTGTGCAAGGATGGTAGATGTGCGCAATGATGGTAGTGTGCAATGATGGTAGTGTGCAATGATGGTAGTGTGCAATGGTGGTAGTGTGCAATGATGGGTAGACGTGTGCAATGATGGTAGATGTGTGCAATGATGGTAGATGTGCGCAATGATGGTAGATGTGTGCAATGATGGTAGATGTGTGCAATGATGGTAGATGTGTGCAATGATGGTAGTGTGCAATGATGGGTAGACGGGTGCAATGATGGTAGTGTGCAATGATGGTAGATGTGTGCAATGATGGTAGATGTGTGCAATGATGGTAGTGTGCAATGATGGGTAGACGTGTGCAATGATGGTAGTGTGCAATGATGGTAGATGTGTGCAATGATGGTAGATGTGCGCAATGATGGTAGATGTGTGCAATGATGGTAGATGTGTGCAATGATGGTAGATGTGTGCAATGATGGTAGATGTGTGCAATGATGGTAGATGTGTGCAATGATGGGTAGATGTGTACAATGATGGTAGATGTGTGCAATGATGGTAGTGTGCAATGATGGTAGATGTGTGCAATGATGGTAGATGTGTGCAATGATGGTAGATGTGTGCAATGATGGTAGATGTGTGCAATGATGGTAGATGTGTGCAATGATGGTAGATGTGTGCAATGATGGTAGATGTGTGCAATGATGGGTAGATGTGTGCAATGATGGTAGATGTGTGCAATGATGGTAGATGTGTGCAATGATGGTAGATGTGTGCAATGATGGTAGATGTGTGCAATGATGGGTAGATGTGTGCAATGATGGTAGATGTGTGCAATGATGGTAGATGTGTGCAATGATGATAGATGTGTGCAATGATGGTAGATATGTGCAATGATGGTAGATGTGTGCAATGATGGTAGATGTGTGCAATGATGGTAGATGTGTGCAATGATGGGTAGATATGTGCAATGATGGGTAGATGTGTGCAATGATGGTAGATGTGTGCAATGATGGTAGATGTGTGCAATGATGGTAGATGTGTGCAATGATTGTAGATGTGTGCAATGATGGTAGATGTGTGCAATGATGGGTAGATGTGTACAATGATGGTAGATGTGTGCAATGATGGTAGTGTGCAATGATGGTAGATGTGTGCAATGATGGGTAGATATGTGCAATGATGGGTAGATGTGTGCAATGATGGGTAGATGTGTGCAATGATGGGTAGATGTGTGCAATGATGGTAGATGTGTGCAATGATGGTAGATGTGTGCAATGATGGGTAGATGTGTGCAATGATGGTAGATGTGTGCAATGATGGTAGATATGTGCAATGATTGTAGATGTGTGGTAGATGTGTGCAATTATGGTAGATGTGTGCAATGATGGTAGATGTGTGCAATGATGGGTAGATGTGTGCAATGATGGGTAGATGTGTGCAATGATGGTAGATGTGTGCAATGATGGGTAGATGTGTGCAATGATGGTAGATGTGTGCAATGATGGTAGATATGTGCAATGATGGGTAGATGTGTGCAATGATGGGTAGATGTGTGCAATGATGGGTAGATATGTGCAATGATGGGTAGATGTGTGCAATGATGGGTAGATGTGTGCAATGATGGGTAGATGTGTGCAATGATGGGTAGATATGTGCAATGATGGGTAGATGTGTGCAATGATGGGTAGATGTGTGCAATGATGGGTAGATGTGTGCAATGATGGGTAGATGTGTGCAATGATGGGTAGATGTGTGCAATGATGGGTAGATATGTGCAATGATGGGTAGATATGTGCAATGATGGGTAGTGTGGAATGATGGGTAGATATGTGCAATGATGGGCAGATGTGTGCAATGATGGGTAGATGTGTGCAATGATGGGTAGATGTGTGCAATGATGGGTAGATGTGTGCAATGATGGGTAGTGTGGAATGATGGGTAGATGTGTGCAATGATGGGTAGATGTGTGCAATGGGTAGATGTGTGCAATAATGGGTAGATGTGTGCAATAATGGGTAGATGTGTGCAATAATGGGTACATGTGTGCAATGATGGGTAGATGTGTGCAATGACTGGTGTGTGGAGTGAGTGGTAGATGGAACAATTGGTAGATGGGTGGGTGTGTGGAATGATTGGTAGATGTGTGGAATGATTGGTATATTGGTGGAATGATTGGTAGATGTGTGGAATGATTGGTAGATGTGTGGAATGACTGGTGTGTGTGTGTGTGTGGAATGATGGTAGATGTGTGGAATGACTGATAGATGGGTGGAGTGGTAGATGGTCAGAATGAGTGGTAGATAAGTGGAATGGAGTCCAAGAGGCGGTGCATGCTACAACTATGAGAAATACCAGCATTCATTATGAACCCAGGAGGACGAGATAGTTTAAATAACTTCAGATCACTAACACTACACCAACATGTTCAGACTCTGAATTACAAGTCGATCAGCTGACTGACATAAACACAGTTGATCAGCTGATAGATGTAATCACAGGTGTGAACTGATCAGCTGAGAGATGTAAACACAGGTGTGAACTGATCAGCTGAGAGATGTAAACACAGGTGTGAACTGATCAGCTGAGAGTTGTAAACCTCAACTACCTTGTTAACACTGTGAACTGAACAGCTTGTTAACACTGACTTAATGATCAACCTCAACACCTTGTTGAACTGATCACCTCAACTACCTTGTAACACTGACTTAAGCTCAACCTCAACTACCTTGTTAACACTGACTTAATGATCAACCTCAACTACCTTGTTAACACTAGCTTAATGCTCAACCTCAACTACCTTGTTAACACTGACTTAATGATCAACCTCAACTACCTTGTTAACACTAGCTTAATGCTCAACCTCAACTACCTTGTTAACACTGACTTAATGCTCAACCTCAACTACCTTGTTAACACTGACTTAATGATCAACCTCAACTACCTTGTTAACACTGACTTAATGATCAACCTCAACTACCGTGTTAACACTGACTTAATGATCAACCTCAACTACCTTGTTAACACTGACTTAATGCTCAACCTCAACTACCTTGTTAACACTGACTTAATGATCAACCTCAACTACCTTGTTAACACTGACTTAATGATCAACCTCAACTACCTTGTTAACACTGACTTAATGCTCAACCTCAACTACCTTAACACTGACTTAATGATCAACCTCAACTACCTTGTTAACACTGACTTAATGATCAACCTCAACTACCTTGTTAACACTGACTTAATGCTCAACCTCAACTACCTTGTTAACACTAGCTTAATGATCAACCTCAACTACCTTGTTAACACTAGCTTAATGATCAACCTCAACTACCGTGTTAACACTGACTTAATGATCAACCTCAACTACCGTGTTAACACTGACTTAATGAGCAACCTCAACTACTTTGTTAACACTAGCTTAATGATCAACCTCAACTACCGTGTTAACACTGACTTAATGATCAACCTCAACTACCGTGTTAACACTGACTTAATGAGCAACCTCAACTACCTTGTTAACACTAGCTTAATGCTCAACCTCAACTACCGTGTTAACACTGACCCACACTGTCTCCCCGACTCACTGCAACAAAACATCATCTACACTGACGACAAAATGTACATAAGCTCTGTGTAGAGCTTCACTGATAAAGCTCTGCAGAGAGCGAAACGTTGTGCCAACAAGAGCTTATTCTATAAATTATGTCTTCCGATTCACATGTCTGTAACCAACACGACTTAATAAGCTAAGTCTGCAGGCTCTGAGGAAAAGCCTCGACAAAAACAGAGATGGGGATGAATAAACAGATGAATGATAAACACGGAGAACAGAGAGAGATCCTGACACACTTTCACACATCACTGTGTACTGTAAAATATACTCTTGTATACAAAATGTATACTAGAGTATATTAGTGAATACAAGAGTATATTCAGTGTATACAAAATAATATTCATGGATGGAAGAGCATATTCATGTATGAGAGTATATTTGTGGATAATAATTACTGTTCAGTCATACACAGGTATATTCATAAATATAAGAGGATATTTGATATATACAGGAACATATTCGTGAATATATGAGCATATACAATACATACAAGAGTATATTCAGCGTATACAAGAGAATATTCATTGTATATGGATATATTTAACGTATACAAGAGCATATTTACAAGTGTATATTCATTGTATATGCGTATATTCAGCGCATACAACAATATATTCATTGTACACGAGTATATACGTATACAAAAGCATATTCAATGCATACAAGAGTATATTTAAGTGTATACAACGACTATATTCTTGTATAATAGAATATTCAATGTATATATAATACAAGACACAGAAAACTTACTGGAAGGGTATAAGAGTGACATGTGTACACCTCAGAGGTCCACCACCTACGAGAGGTCTTTACCACCTACAAACACATGACCCACAAACCCACACACTAACAAATAACAGCACTAACAACATTAAGGTCAAACATGTCACATTCTGTCACTGCATTCGAAGGCTCAGGGGAGTTTTAACAGGTTTTATCAGCGTTTTCTCAAGGAGAATACACAGTTGTGGGGTCAGAGTGACGCCACACTACTCTCACCTCAGAACACACTAGTGTGGGGTCACAGTAACGTCACACTACTCTCACAACCTCAGAACACACTAGTGTGGGGTCACAGTAACGTTACACTACTCTCACAACCTCAGAACACACTAGTGTGGGGTCACAGTAACGTCACACTACTCTCACAACCTCAGAACACACTAGTGTGGGGTCACAGTAACGTCACACTCCTCTCACAACCTCAGAACACACTAGTGTGGGGTCACAGTAAAGTCACACTACTCTCACAACCTTAGAACACACTACTGTGGGGTCACAGTAACGTCACACTACTCTCACCTCAGAACACACTAGTGTGGGGTCACAGTAACGTCACACTACTCTCAACCTCAGAACACACTAGTGTGGGGTCACAGTAACGACACACTACTCTCAACCTCAGAACACACTAGTGTGGGGTCACAGTAACGTCACACTCTCAACCTCAGAACACACTAGTGTGGGGTCACAGTAAAGTCACACTACTCTCACAACCTTAGAACACACTACTGTGGGGTCACAGTAACGTCACACTACTCTCACCTCAGAACACACTAGTGTGGGGTCACAGTAACGTCACACTACTCTCACAACCTCAGAACACACTAGTGTGGGGTCACAGTAACGTCACACTACTCTCAACCTCAGAACACACTAGTGTGGGGTCACAATAACGTCACACTACTCTCACAACCTCAGAACACACTAGTGTGGTCACAGTAAAGTCACACTACTCTCACAACCTTAGAACACACTACTGTGGGGTCACAGTAACGTCACATTACTCTCACAACCTCAGAACATTGTGTTGACTGTTTTTACTAGCGAGAGAGTGTTACGCAGCCAGGGTTCATTACCGTGTCTGGCCACGGTTATGATACACCAACACAGGCTGACAGTCGAAGCATCAAGGCACATACTGTTAGGTAAACAGGGACAGCAAGTGTAACCAACCAAGACTTCAATATACCTACTTTATCAGCCCAGAATGAGATTTTTGGGACTTTTACAATTCTAACTTCACTAGACAATGCAGAATTTGATTTCCAAGACATTACAGGGATATGAAGAGAGGACAGCCCTACAAGACTGAATGAAGAGGTAAAAGATAACCAGACTACAGGAGAGGTAATTAAACAGGGATTAGAAGTTTTCTAGAAAAAATAGAAAAAAAGATGAGTGTGTATAACTTAATATACTCAAGACGTGCAGGGAAGCCACAGGTGTTTACTCTAGCAAGATCACAAACTGAGACGTGAAGGGAAGCCACAGGTGTTTACTCTAGCAAGATCACAAACTGAGACGTGAAGGGAAGCCACAGGTGTTTACTCTAGCAAGATCACGAACTGAGACGTGAAGGGAAGCCACAGGTGTTTACTCTAGCAAGATCACAAACTGAGACGTGAAGGGAAGCCACAGGTGTTTACTCTAGCAAGATCACAAACTGAGACGTGAAGGGAAGCCACAGGTGTTTACTCTAGCAAGATCACAAACTGAGACGTGCAGGGAAGCCACAAGTGTTTACTCTAGCAAGATCACAAACTGAGCCCCTGGTTGATAAAAGGAGTACTAAGACATCGATGATAGGCCACAGAAAGATGATGATGGCAATAGAAGGAGTGAGAAGAATATCTAAGAGGAACCAGGACACCACCAGATATACAGTAGCCCGGAACCTAACCTGGTGTATAAGAGGGGCCCTACAATAGCCCGGAACCTAACTAGCTGTATAAGCGGGGCAATACAGTAGCCCGGAACCTAACCTGCTGTATAAGAGGGGCCCTACAATAGCCCGGAACCTAACTAGCTGTATAAGCGGGGCAATACAGTAGCCCGGAACCTAAACCTGCTGTATAAGAGGGGCAACACAGTAGCCCGGAACCTAAACCTGCTGTATAAGCGGGGCCCTACAGTAGCCCGGAACCTAAACCTGCTGTATAAGCGGGTCCCGACAGTACCTAATATAACTTCACCAACACACGCACAATTACCTAGACCATTAATTACGTAAAACAAACACCCAACAACTGGGAAACAAACAACTGTGCTCTGCAAATACAGACACATTAAATTACTTAAGCAATCTTCACCAGAGTCAAGAGAGAAATGGAAGGGAGGAACTGATCCATAACTATAATATAAAAAAGCAATAGAGTTTACAGATGGAAGATCAGTGGAAATATACGAGTTATAATGAGAGACGTTGTTATAATGGATGAAAAAATTGTGAGAGGAAAATGTGGATAAATACAAGAGTAAAAATGTTTTAAAGAGATGTCACAAGCTGAGTACGACAAGCTGAGTACAACAAGCTGAGTACCACAAGCTGAGTACAACAAGCTGAGTACGACAAGCTGAGTACCACAAGCTGAGTACAACAAGCTGAGTACGACAAGCTGAGTACCACAAGCTGAGTACAACAAGCTGAGTACGACAAGCTGAGTACCACAAGCTGAGTACAACAAGCTGAGTACCACAAGCTGAGTACGACAAGCTGAGTACCACAAGCTGAGTACCACAAGCTGAGTACAACAAGCTGAGTACCACAAGCTGAGTACGACAAGCTGAGTACAACAAGCTGAGTACCACAAGCTGAGTACCACAAGCTGAGTACCACAAGCTGAGTACAACAAGCTGAGTACCACAAGCTGAGTACAACAAGCTGAGTACCACAAGCTGAGTACAACAAGCTGAGTACAACAAGCTGAGTACGACAAGCTGAGTACGACAAGCTGAGTACAACAAGCTGAGTACCACAAGCTGAGTACAACAAGCTGAGTACGACAAGCTGAGTACGACAAGCTGAGTACAACAAGCTGAGTACGACAAGCTGAGTACGACAAGCTGAGTACCACAAGCTGAGTACCACAAGCTGAGTACCACAAGCTGAGTACCACAAGCTGAGTACCACAAGCTGAGTACAACAAGCTGAGTACGACAAGCTGAGTACGACAAGCTGAGTACGACAAGCTGAGTACGACAAGCTGAGTACAACAAGCTGAGTACGACAAGCTGAGTACAACAAGCTGAGTACGACAAGCTGAGTACGACAAGCTGAGTACGACAAGCTGAGTACAGCAAGCTGAGTACCACAAGCTGAGTACGACAAGCTGAGTACAAGCTGAGTACGACAAGCTGAGTACCACAAGCTGAGTACCACAAGCTGAGTACGACAAGCTGAGTACCACAAGCTGAGTACAACAAGCTGAGTACGACAAGCTGAGTACGACAAGCTGAGTACAACAAGCTGAGTACGACAAGCTGAGTACAACAAGCTGAGTACGACAAGCTGAGTACGACAAGCTGAGTACGACAAGCTGAGTACCACAAGCTGAGTACAACAAGCTGAGTACGACAAGCTGAGTACGACAAGCTGAGTACAACAAGCTGAGTACGACAAGCTGAGTACGACAAGCTGAGTACCACAAGCTGAGTACAACAAGCTGAGTACGACAAGCTGAGTACGACAAGCTGAGTACAACAAGCTGAGTACGACAAGCTGAGTACGACAAGCTGAGTACAACAAGCTGAGTACGACAAGCTGAGTACCACAAGCTGAGTACGACAAGCTGAGTACCACAAGCTGAGTACGACAAGCTGAGTACTACAAGCTGAGTATCAAAAGCTGAGTACGACAAGCTGAGTACCACAAGCTGAGTACGACAAGCTGAGTACCACAAGCTGAGTACGACAAGCTGAGTACCACAAGCTGAGTACGACAAGCTGAGTACCACAAGCTGAGTACGACAAGCTGAGTACCACAAGCTGAGTACAACAAGCTGAGTACAAGCTGAGTACAACAAGCTGAGTACAACAAGCTGAGTACCACAAGCTGAGTACCACAAGCTGAGTACCACAAGCTGAGTGTCACAAGCTGAGTACCACAAGCTGAGTACAACAAGCTGAGTACAACAAGCTGAGTACAACAAGCTGAGTACAACAAGCTGAGTACAACAAGCTGAGTACGACAAGCTGAGTACAACAAGCTGAGTACCACAAGCTGAGTACGACAAGCTGAGTACCACAAGCTGAGTACCACAAGCTGAGTACAACAAGCTGAGTACGACAAGCTGAGTACAACAAGCTGAGTACAACAAGCTGAGTACAACAAGCTGAGTACCACAAGCTGAGTACAACAAGCTGAGTACCACAAGCTGAGTACCACAAGCTGAGTACAAGCTGAGTACAACAAGCTGAGTACCACAAGCTGAGTACAACAAGCTGAGTACCACAAGCTGAGTACCACAAGCTGAGTACCACAAGCTGAGTACAACAAGCTGAGTACGACAAGCTGAGTACAACAAGCTGAGTACAACAAGCTGAGTACAACAAGCTGAGTGCCACAAGCTGAGTACGACAAGCTGAGTGCCACAAGCTGAGTACGACAAGCTGAGTGCCACAAGCTGAGTGCCACAAGCTGAGTACCACAAGCTGAGTACCACAAGCTGAGTGCCACAAGCTGAGTACCACAAGCTGAGTACCACAAGCTGAGTACCACAAGCTGAGTACCACAAGCTGAGTACCACAAGCTGAGTACAACAAGCTGAGTGCCACAAGCTGAGTACCACAAGCTGAGTACCACAAGCTGAGTACCACAAGCTGAGTACAACAAGCTGAGTACAACAAGCTGAGTACCACAAGCTGAGTACAACAAGCTGAGTACAACAAGCTGAGTACCACAAGCTGAGTACCACAAGCTGAGTACCACAAGCTGAGTACCACAAGCTGAGTACGACAAGCTGAGTACGACAAGCTGAGTACAACAAGCTGAGTACAACAAGCTGAGTACCACAAGCTGAGTACCACAAGCTGAGTACGACAAGCTGAGTACAAGCTGAGTACCACAAGCTGAGTACCACAAGCTGAGTACAACAAGCTGAGTACGACAAGCTGAGTACCACAAGCTGAGTACCACAAGCTGAGTACAACAAGCTGAGTACGACAAGCTGAGTACAACAAGCTGAGTACAACAAGCTGAGTACAACAAGCTGAGTGCCACAAGCTGAGTACGACAAGCTGAGTGCCACAAGCTGAGTACCACAAGCTGAGTACCACAAGCTGAGTACCACAAGCTGAGTACCACAAGCTGAGTGCCACAAGCTGAGTACCACAAGCTGAGTACCACAAGCTGAGTACCACAAGCTGAGTACCACAAGCTGAGTACCACAAGCTGAGTACCACAAGCTGAGTACCACAAGCTGAGTACAACAAGCTGAGTACAACAAGCTGAGTACCACAAGCTGAGTACAACAAGCTGAGTACAACAAGCTGAGTACCACAAGCTGAGTACCACAAGCTGAGTACCACAAGCTGAGTACCACAAGCTGAGTACCGCAAGCTGAGTACCGCAAGCTGAGTACCGCAAGCTGAGTACAAGCTGAGTACAACAAGCTGAGTACCACAAGCTGAGTACCGCAAGCTGAGTACAACAAGCTGAGTACCACAAGCTGAGTACAAGCTGAGTACAAGCTGAGTACAACAAGCTGAGTACCACAAGCTGAGTACAACAAGCTGAGTACAACAAGCTGAGTACCACAAGCTGAGTACCACAAGCTGAGTACCACAAGCTGAGTACAACAAGCTGAGTACAACAAGCTGAGTACCACAAGCTGAGTACCACAAGCTGAGTACCACAAGCTGAGTACCGCAAGCTGAGTACCGCAAGCTGAGTACAAGCTGAGTACAACAAGCTGAGTACCGCAAGCTGAGTACCACAAGCTGAGTACCGCAAGCTGAGTACAAGCTGAGTACCACAAGCTGAGTACAACAAGCTGAGTACCACAGGCTGAGTACCACAAGCTGAGTACAACAAGCTGATTACCGCAAGCCGAGTACAACAGAGTATCACAAGCTGAGTACAAGCTGAGTACCACAAGCTGAGTACAACAAGCTGAGTACCACAGGCTGAGTACCACAAGCTGAGTACAACAAGCTGATTACCGCAAGCCGAGTACAACAGAGTATCACAAGCTGAGTACCACAAGCTGAGTACAAGCTGAGTACAACAAGCTGAGTGCCACAAGCTGAGTACAACAAGCTGAGTACCACAAGCTGAGTACCACAAGCTGAGTACTACAAGCTGAGTACAACAAGCTGAGTACAACAAGCTGAGTACCACAAGCTGAGTATCACAGGCTGAGTACCACAAGCTGAGTACAACAAGCTGAGTACCGCAAGCCGAGTACAACAAGCTGAGTACAACAAGCTGAGTATCACAAGCTGAGTATCACAAGCTGAGTACAAGCTGAGTACCACAAGCTGAGTACAAGCTGAGTACAACAAGCTGAGTACAACAAGCTGAGTACCGCAAGCTGAGTACAACAAGCTGAGTACCGCAAGCTGAGTACAACAAGCTGAGTACCACAGGCTGAGTATCACAAGCTGAGTACCGTAAGCTGAGTACAACAAGCTGAGTACAACAAGCTGAGTACCACAAGCTGAGTACCGCAAGCCGAGTACAACAAGCTGAGTACCACAGGCTGAGTACCACAAGCTGAGTACAGCAAGCTGAGCACAAGCTGAGTACCACAAGCTGAGTACAGCAAGCTGAGTACCACAAGCTGAGCACCACAAGCTGAGTACAGCAAGCTGAGCACAACAAGCTGAGTACCACAAGCTGAGCACCACAAGCTGAGTACAGCAAGCTGAGCACAACAAGCTGAGTACCACAGGCTGAGTACCACAAGCTGAGCACAACAAGCTGAGTACCACAAGCTGAGTGTCGCAAGTCGAGCACCAGTGACAGATATATGATGGAATTTAACATAAATGTCATATAAACAAACCAGGGAACGGGTGGTATTTGAACCTATGTCGAGTGAGTGGTAAAACTCCAGGCCAGTGCGTAAACTACTGTACCAGCTGGCTACAATAAGATTCATCCAACTAGGTATATTTATACACCATAGGGAGGTTAGCATGGGCCACCACTGTGACCACAAATGCAAGGAATGAGACGCAAAGCGAAGGAAAGGAAAAGAAAACATTGAAAGTACCACAGAGAGAGAGAGAGTGTCTGGGAGTCACCATTAACATTTTAACGTTAATGGTGACTCCCATTAACTCGCAACCAATACATGGGTGAGATAGACAAGGTCAATACCCAACCAATACATGGGTGAGATAGACAAGGTCAATACCCAACCAATACATGGGTGAGATAGACAAGGTCAATACCCAACCAATACATGGGTGAGATAGACAAGGTCAATACCCAACCAATACATGGGTGAGGTAGACAAGGTCAATACCCAACCAATACATGGGTGAGATAGACAAGGTCAATACCCAACCAATACATGGGTGAGATAGATAAGGTCAATACCCAACCAATACATGGGTGAGATAGACAAGATCAATACCCAACCAATACATGGGTGAGATAGACAAGGTCAATACCAAACCAATACATGGGTGAGATAGACAAGGTCAATACCCAACCACTACATGGGTGAGAAAGACAAGGTCAATACCAAACCAATACATGGGTGAGATAGACAAGGTCAATACCCAACCAATACATGGGTGAGATAGACAAGGTCAATACCCAACCAATACATGGGTGAGATAGACAAGGTCAATACCCAACCAATACATAGGTGAGATAGACAAGGTCAATACCCAACCAATACATGGGTGAGATAGACAAGGTCAATACCCAACCAATACATGGGTGAGATAGACAAGGTCAATACCCAACCAATACATGGGTGAGATAGACAAGGTCAATACCCAACCAATACATGGGTGAGATAGACAAGGTCAATACCCAACCAATACATGGGTGAGATAGACAAGGTCAATACCCAACCAATACATGGGTGAGATAGACAAGGTCAATACCCAACCAATACATGGGTGAGATAGACAAGGTCAATACCCAACCAATACATGGGTGAGATAGACAAGGTCAATACCCAACCAATACATGGGTGAGATAGACAAGGTCAATACCAAACCAATACATGGGTGAGATAGACAAGGTCAATACCCAACCAATACATGGGTGAGATAGACAAGGTCAATACCCAACCAATACATGGGTGAGATAGACAAGGTCAATACCAAACCAATACATGGGTGAGATAGACAAGGTCAATACCCAACCAATACATGGGTGAGATAGACAAGGTCAATACCCAACCAATACATGGGTGAGATAGACAAGGTCAATACCCAACCAATACATGGGTGAGATAGACAAGGTCAATACCCAACCAATACATGGGTGAGATAGACAAGGTCAATACCCAACCAATACATGGGTGAGATAGACAAGGTCAATACCCAACCAATACATGGGTGAGATAGACAAGGTCAATACCAAACCAATACATGGGTGAGATAGACAAGGTCAATACCCAACCAATACATGGGTGAGATAGACAAGGTCAATACCCAACCAATACATGGGTGAGATAGACAAGGTCAATACCCAACCAATACATGGGTGAGATAGACAAGGTCAATACCCAACCAATACATGGGTGAGATAGACAAGGTCAATACCCAACCAATACATGGGTGAGATAGACAAGGTCAATACCCAACCAATACATGGGTGAGATAGACAAGGTCAATACCCAACCAATACATGGGTGAGATAGACAAGGTCAATACCCAACCAATACATGGGTGAGATAGACAAGGTCAATACCCAACCAATACATGGGTGAGATAGACAAGGTCAATACCCAACCAATACATGGGTGAGGTAGACAAGGTCAATACCCAACCAATACATGGGTGAGATAGACAAGGTCAATACCCAACCAATACATGGGTGAGATAGACAAGGTCAATACCCAACCAATACATGGGTGAGATAGACAAGGTCAATACCCAACCAATACATGGGTGAGATAGACAAGGTCAATACCCAACCAATACATGGGTGAGATAGACAAGGTCAATACCCAACCAATACATGGGTGAGATAGACAAGGTCAATACCCAACCAATACATGGGTGAGATAGACAAGGTCAATACCCAACCAATACATGGGTGAGATAGACAAGGTCAATACCCAACCAATACATGGGTGAGATAGACAAGGTCCAGAGACGAGCTACAGAATAACGATGAAAGATTAAAATCATGAAAGATAACAACGATGACTGATAACAGGAAGAGATGACACGTGATAACTACATATAAGGTCATACAAGACATGACAGCCATATACTAGGTCATACAAGAGACATGACAGCCATATACTAGGTCATACAAGAGACATGACAGCCATATATAAGGGCAAAAGAAGGTCATGAAAGAGATAAAAACTTGTTAATAGTAACAATGAGGAACCACAAGAAGCAAGAAGACTTGTTAACAGTAACAATGAGGAACCACAAGAAGCAAGAAGACTTGTTAATAGTAACAATGAGGAACCACAAGAAGCAAGAAGACTTGTTAATAGTAACAATGAGGAACCACAAGAAGCAAGAAGACTTGTTAACAGTAACAATGAGGAACCACAAGAAGCAAGAAGACTTGTTAACAGTAACAATGAGGAACCACAAGAAGCAAGAAGACTTGTTAACAGTAACAATGAGGAACCACAAGAAGCAAGAAGACTTGTTAATAGTAACAATGAGGAACCACAAGAAGCAAGAAGACTTGTTAATAGTAACAATGAGGAACCACAAGAAGCAAGAAGACTTGTTAATAGTAACAATGAGGAACCACAAGAAGCAAGAAGACTTGTTAATAGTAACAATGAGGAACCACAAGAAGCAAGAAGACTTGTTAATAGTAACAATGAGGAACCACAAGAAGCAAGAAGACTTGTTAATAGTAACAATGAGGAACCACAAGAAGCAAGAAGACTTGTTAATAGTAACAATGAGGAACCACAAGAAGCAAGAAGACTTGTTAACAGTAACAATGAGGAACCACAAGAAGCAAGAAGACTTGTTAACAGTAACAATGAGGAACCACAAGAAGCAAGAAGACTTGTTAATAGTAACAATGAGGAACCACAAGAAGCAAGAAGACTTGTTAATAGTAACAATGAGGAACCACAAGAAGCAAGAAGACTTGTTAATAGTAACAATGAGGAACCACAAGAAGCAAGAAGACTTGTTAATAGTAACAATGAGGAACCACAAGAAGCAAGAAGACTTGTTAATAGTAACAATGAGGAACCACAAGAAGCAAGAAGACTTGTTAATAGTAACAATGAGGAACCACAAGAAGCAAGAAGACTTGTTAATAGTAACAATGAGGAACCACAAGAAGCAAGAAGACTTGTTAATAGTAACAATGAGGAACCACAAGAAGCAAGAAGACTTGTTAATAGTAACAATGAGGAACCACAAGAAGCAAGAAGACTTGTTAATAGTAACAATGAGGAACCACAAGAAGCAAGAAGACTTGTTAACAGTAACAATGAGGAACCACAAGAAGCAAGAAGACTTGTTAACAGTAACAATGAGGAACCACAAGAAGCAAGAAGACTTGTTAATAGTAACAATGAGGAACCACAAGAAGCAAGAAGACTTGTTAATAGTAACAATGAGGAACCACAAGAAGCAAGAAGACTTGTTAACAGTAACAATGAGGAACCACAAGAAGCAAGAAGACTTGTTAACAGTAACAATGAGGAACCACAAGAAGCAAGAAGACTTGTTAATAGTAACAATGAGGAACCACAAGAAGCAAGAAGACTTGTTAACAGTAACAATGAGGAACCACAAGAAGACAGGGTTGGAAAGTGAGAAAATAGTATAAGGTAGAGAAAAG
>NC_091363.1:2751257-2773757 GCF_038502225.1 Cherax quadricarinatus
ACTATCACTCCCTTCCCCTGCTGGTAGTGGTAAAGATAGTGTTGACCATGGTGTTAGATCCTCACTATCACTCCCTTCCCCTGCTGGTAGTGGTGAAGATAGTGTTGACCATGGTGTTAGATCCTCACTATCACTCCCTTCCCCTGCTGGTAGTGGTGAAGATAGTGTTGACCATGGTGTTAGATCCTCACTATCACTCCCTTCCCCTGCTGGTAGTGGTGAAGATAGTGTTGACCATGGTGTTAGATCCTCACTATCACTCCCTTCCCCTGCTGGTAGTGGTAAAGATAGTGTTCACCATGGTGTTAGTAGTGGTAAAGATAGTGTTGACCATGGTGTTAGATCCTCACTATCACTCCCTTCCCCTGCTGGTAGTGGTAAAGATAGTGTTGACCATAGTGTTAGATCCTCACCATCACTCCCTTCCCCTGCTGGTAGTGGTGAAGATAGTGTTGACCATAGTGTTAGATCCTCACCATCACTCCCTTCCCTTTCTAGTAGTGGTGAAGATAGTGTTGACCATGGTGTTGGATCTTCCATTACCACCCACCACAATCTACGTCGAGTCCAGGTCACACACCAGACTTAACCTAACACTCATCACGAGGGTTTCAAAAAAAATAATCAACAACAATAACTTGAAAACAAATAATTCAAGACATCTGTAAACAATGTGAAATTATCAGCTGTAAGATGACCGTCAGAGAGCCACTAGAAAGATGATCAATACTCTAAAAGATGATCAATACTCTGATCATTAAGATGCAACTGCAAGAATAATAGAAAGTATCACTAAAAATGTAAACACTTAAATCAGAAAGTAACACCATAAATATAAAGTATCAGTAAAATAGTAACACTAAAAATATAAATACTTAAAATAGAAAGTGACACTTAAAAAGTGACAAAATAAAAAGTGACACTTACAATAAAAAGTGACACTTACAATAGAAAGTGACACTTAAAAAGTGACACTTAAAAAGTGACACTTAAAAAGTGACACTTAAAATAAAAAGTGACACTTAAAATAAAAAGTGACACTTAAAATAAAAAGTGACACTTAAAATAAAAAGTGACACTTAAAATAAAAAGTGACACTTAAAATAAAAAGTGACACTTAAAATAAAAAGTGACACTTACAATAAAAAGTGACACTTACAATAAAAAGTGACACTTACAATAAAAAGTGACACTTACAATAAAAAGTGACACAATAAAAAGTGACACTTACAATAAAAAGTGACACAAAAAGTGACACTTCCAATAGAAAGTGACACTTACAATAGAAAGTGACACTTACAATAGAAAGTGACACTTACAATAGAAAGTGACACTTACAATAGAAAGTGACACTTACAAAAGAAAGTGACACTTACAAAAGAAAGTGACACAATAGAAAGTGACACTTACAATAGAAAGTGACACAATAGAAAGTGACACAATAGAAAGTGACACTTACAATAGAAAGTGACACAATAGAAAGTGACACTTACAATAGAAAGTGACACAATAGAAAGTGACACAATAGAAAGTGACACTTACAATAGAAAGTGACACTTACAATAGAAAGTGACACTTACAATAGAAAGTGACACTTACAATAGAAAGTGACACAATAGAAAGTGACACTTACAATAGAAAGTGACACTTACAATAGAAAGTGACACTTAGAAAGTGACACTTAAAATAGAAAGTGAGAGTAAAATATCCAATCTTCTATGCAAAAATTCATAACAAACAAAACAAATACGATAATCCCTTAAAACAGCTGCAAATTTTAGCTAGGACAAGTGACACAAACTGAGCGTATTAGTTAGTTAGGTTCGTCAGGAAACAGGACAAGTGTTCTCTGATGCGGGTCTTAGTCATAGGATGACCCACAGTTGGAGCTTTTGGTCATCTGACAGAGGCCTTCCACTGGCTTACCCCTCTACCACTCTAAAAATTAAGGGAACGGGGTAGTGTTAACATATTATGATTCTCTTGAGTTAACCCCTTAAATACAAGTGACAACCCTCACACCAAGTTCTCATTAACCTCATACATAACTGATACATCAGTTTGTGATGGCTTGTATACAGTGTACATTGGTCTGTATGCATGAACACTGACTTGTACACTGATACGTACACTAATGCGTACACATGTACATGTGTACACTAGCATCGCGTGATGCTAGTCACAGTTCTTTTTCATGGAAAAATATGCATGACAGTGTTAAAGGTGTCAATATAACGTGAGGACCCCAGATTGCCCTCCCTTCCCTTCCCTTCCCTTCCCTTCCCCTCCCTCTCCAGGAAGGGGTCGACATTAACAAGAGAACAATAACACAAGGTTACTGTGTTAGGTTTACAGTCCATCTAAAACACAACGATCATTAAGGCTGCATGTAAACTCTGCACCTCCAGTCAAGGATACTTTAATGTCTAAAACAGACACTAAACTTCTGAGTGTATATATTCGGATAAACACCTCTCCATATACACACAATATACACACATGAGTATCACTCAAGATATACACCTACACACACACACACACACACACACACACACACACACACACACACACACACACACACACACACACACACACACACATCCCAGTGTATATTTACTGTGACTCCGGAATATTTACGCCCGGATGATCAGATACTTCAGGAACAACTTCCCACTGTGAAGGAAGATCCACAGTGCGAAAGATACATAGTGTGAAGGAAAGATACATAGTGTGAAGTTAAGATACATAGTGTGAAGTTAAGATACATAGTGTGAAGTTAAGATACATAGTGTGAAGTTAAGATACATAGTGTGAAGTTAAGATATATAGTGTGAAGTTAAGATACATAGTGTGAAGTTAAGATACATAGTGTGAAGTTAAGATACATAGTGTGAAGTTAAGATACATAGTGTGAAGTTAAGATACATAGTGTGAAGTTAAGATACATAGTGTGAAGGAAAGATACATAGTGTGAAGTTAAGATACATAGTGTGAAGTTAAGATACATAGTGTGAAGTTAAGATACATAGTGTGAAGTTAAGATACATAGTGTGAAGTTAAGATACATAGTGTGAAGGAAAGATACATAGTGTGAAGTTAAGATACATAGTGTGAAGTTAAGATACATAGTGTGAAGGAAAGATACATAGTGTGAAGGAAAGATACATAGTGTGAAGTTAAGATACATAGTGTGAAGGAAAGATACATAGTGTGAAGTTAAGATACATAGTGTGAAGGAAAGATACATAGTGTGAAGGAAAGATATATAGTGTGAAGTTAAGATACATAGTGTGAAGTTAAGATACATAGTGTGAAGGAAAGGTAAGTTTCCCTCTCATATTCCATCACACAGGATGGGTCACCTCTCATATTCCATCACACAGGATGGGTCACCTCTCATATTCCATCACACAGTATGGGTCACCTCTCATATTCCATCACACAGGATGGGTCACCTCATATTCCATCACACAGGATGGGTCACCTCATATTCCATCACACAGGATGGGTCACCTCATATTCCATCACACAGGATGGGTCACCTCTCATATTCCATCACACAGGATGGGTCACCTCATATTCCATCACACAGGATGGGTCACCTCATATTCCATCACACAGGATGGGTCACCTCTCATATTCCATCACACAGGATGGGTCACCTCTCATATTCCATCACACAGGATGGGTCACCTCATATTCCATCACACAGGATGGGTCACCTCTCATATTCCATCACACAGGATGGGTCACCTCATATTCCATCACACAGGATGGGTCACCTCATATTCCATCACACAGGATGGGTCACCTCTCATATTCCATCACACAGGATGGGTCACCTCATATTCCATCACACAGGATGGGTCACCTCATATTCCATCACACAGGATGGGTCACCTCTCATATTCCATCACACAGGATGGGTCACCTCTCACATTCCATCACTCAGGATGGGTCACCTCATATTCCATCACACAGGATGGGTCACCTCATATTCCATCAAACAGGATGGGTCACCTCATATTCCATCACACAGTATGGGTCACCTCTCATATTCCATCACACAGGATGGGTCACCTCATATTCCATCACACAGGATGGGTCACCTCATATTCCATCACACAGGATGGGTCACCTCATATTCCATCACACAGGAGGGGTCACCTCTCATATTCCATCACACAGGATGGGTCACCTCTCATATTCCAGCACACAGGATGGGCCACCTCTAATATACCATCACACAGGATGGGTCACCTCTAATATTCCATCACACAGAATGGGTCACCTCTAATATTCCATCACACAGGATGGGTCACCTCATTCTATCACACAGGATGGGTCACCTCTGATATTCCATCAAACAGAATGGGTCACCTCATATTCCATCAAACAGAATGGGTCACCTCATATTCCATCACACAGGATGGGTCACCTCTCATTCCATCACACATTATGGGTCACCTCATATTCCATCACACAGGATGGGTCACCTCTCATATTCCATCACACAGGATGGGTCACCTCTCATATTCCATCACACAGGATGGGTCACCTCTCATATTCCATCACACAGGATGGGTCACCTCTCATATTCCATCACACAGGATGGGTCACCTCTCATATTCCATCACACAGGATGGGTCACCTCTCATATTCCATCACACAGGATGGGTCACCTCTCATATTCCATCACACAGGATGGGTCACCTCTCATATTCCATCACACAGGATGGGTCACCTCTCATATTCCATCACACAGGATGGGTCACCTCTCATATTCCATCACACAGGATGGGTCACCTCTCATATTCCATCACACAGGATGGGTCACCTCTCATATTCCATCACACAGGTCACCTCTCATATTCCATCACACATGGGTCACCTCTCATATTCCATCACACAGGATGGGTCACCTCTCATATTCCATCACACAGGATGGGTCACCTCTCATATTCCATCACACAGGATGGGTCACCTCTCATATTCCATCACACAGAATGGGTCACCTCATATTCCATCACACAGGATGGGTCACCTCATATTCCATCACACAGAATGGGTCACCTCACATTCCATCACACAGAATGGGTCACCTCTCATATTCCATCACACAGGATGGGTCACCTCTCATATTCCATCACACAGGATGGGTCACCTCTCATATTCCATCACACAGGATGGGTCACCTCTCATATTCCATCACACAGAATGGGTCACCTCTCATATTCCATCACACAGGATGGGTCACCTCTCATATTCCATCACACAGGATGGGTCACCTCTCATATTCCATCACACAGGATGGGTCACCTCTCATATTCCATCACACAGAATGGGTCACCTCTCATATTCCATCACACAGGATGGGTCACCTCTCATATTCCATCACACAGGATGGGTCACCTCTCATATTCCATCACACAGGATGGGTCACCTCTCGTATTCCATCACACAGGATGGGTCACCTCTCGTATTCCATCACACAGGATGGGTCACCTCTCATATTCCATCACACAGAATGGGTCACCTCTCGTATTCCATCACACAAGATGGGTCACCTCATATTCCATCACACAGGATGGGTCACCTCTCGTATTCCATCACACAGGATGGGTCACCTCTCATATTCCATCACACAGGATGGGTCACCTCTCATATTCCATCACACAGGATGGGTCACCTCTCATATTCCATCACACAGGATGGGTCACCTCTCATATTCCATCACACAGGATGGGTCACCTCTCATATTCCATCACACAGGATGGGTCACCTCTCATATTCCATCACACAGGATGGGTCACCTCTCATATTCCATCACACAGAATGGGTCACCTCTCATATTCCATCACACAGGATGGGTCACCTCTCATATTCCATCACACAGGATGGGTCACCTCTCATATTCCATCACACAGGATGGGTCACCTCTCATATTCCATCACACAGGATGGGTCACCTCTCGTATTCCATCACACAGGATGGGTCACCTCTCGTATTCCATCACACAGGATGGGTCACCTCTCGTATTCCATCACACAGGATGGGTCACCTCTCATATTCCATCACACAGGATGGGTCACCTCTCGTATTCCATCACACAGGATGGGTCACCTCTCATATTCCATCACACAGGATGGGTCACCTCTCATATTCCATCACACAGGATGGGTCACCTCTCATATTCCATCACACAGGATGGGTCACCTCTCATATTCCATCACACAGGATGGGTCACCTCTCATATTCCATCACACAGGATGGGTCACCTCTCATATTCCATCACACAGGATGGGTCACCTCTCATATTCCATCACACAGGATGGGTCACCTCTCATATTCCATCACACAGGATGGGTCACCTCTCATATTCCATCACACAGGATGGGTCACCTCTCATATTCCATCACACAGGATGGGTCACCTCTCATATTCCATCACACAGGATGGGTCACCTCTCATATTCCATCACACAGGATGGGTCACCTCTCATATTCCATCACACAGAATGGGTCACCTCTCATATTCCATCACACAGGATGGGTCACCTCTCATATTCCATCACACAGGATGGGTCACCTCTCATATTCCATCACACAGGATGGGTCACCTCTCATATTCCATCACACAGGATGGGTCACCTCTCATATTCCATCACACAGGATGGGTCACCTCTCATATTCCATCACACAGGATGGGTCACCTCTCATATTCCATCACACAGGATGGGTCACCTCTCATATTCCATCACAGGATGGGTCACCTCTCATATTCCATCACACAGGATGGGTCACCTCTCATATTCCATCACACAGGATGGAATATGAGAGGTGCTGTAGATATGTCTCACATTTATCACGTAGGATGAAACCTATCCACAGACATTTCCTGTTATATACAGCATCTTCCTCACTACCTGTCAACTTACACTAGTGTTTATTAGAAAAGATGAGACCAGAAGTGCTGCCAGAGTGCAAAACATCTAACAAGCTTCCACTTTACATTCGTATGAATTATAAATTACATGTTCTGCCAATACATTGAATTTCCACTGACTTACACCAGACCAAGCTAGGCCTCCTGGTCTGGGGTCATATGTGCTTTACCATTTTTAAAGTGAGAGTATTACACAGGTGTGTGAACCACAGGTACTCACACAGGTGTTCTCATGAGAGTATTACACAGGTGTGTGAACCACAGGCACTCACACAGGTGTTCTCATGAGAGTATTACACAGGTGTGTCAACCACTGGCACTCACACAGGTGTTCTCATGAGAGTATTACACAGGTGTGTGAACCACAGGCACTCACACAGGTATTCTCATGAGAGTATTACACAGGTGTGTCAACCACTGGCACTCACACAGGTGTTCTCATGAGAGTATTACACAGGTGTGTGAACCACAGGCACTCACACAGGTATTCTCATGAGAGTATTACACAGGTGTGTCAACCACTGGCACTCACACAGGTGTTCTCATGAGAGTATTACACAGGTGTGTGAACCACAGGCACTCACACAGGTATTCTCATGAGAGTATTACACAGGTGTGTCAACCACTGGCACTCACACAGGTGTTCTCATGAGAGTATTACACAGGTGTGTGAACCACAGGCACTCACACAGGTATTCTCATGAGAGTATTACACAGGTGTGTCAACCACTGGCACTCACACAGGTGTTCTCATGAGAGTATTACACAGGTGTGTGAACCACAGGCACTCACACAGGTATTCTCATGAGAGTATTACACAGGTGTGTCAACCACTGGCACTCACACAGGTGTTCTCATGAGAGTATTACACAGGTGTGTGAACCACAGGCACTCACACAGGTATTCTCATGAGAGTATTACACAGGTGTGTCAACCACTGGCACTCACACAGGTGTTCTCATGAGAGTATTACACAGGTGTGTCAACCACTGGCACTCACACAGGTGTGTCAACCACTGGCACTCTCACAATTATTCTCATCAACAACGCCGCGGGACACACCTCAATGATGCCTTTTTCGTTTAATTAGCAGCATTAATGAGTTGTCTCGACTCACACTTACAAGTGTGTGAAGGGTACAGAACACAGTTGTCTCGACTCACTCTTACAAGTGTGTGAAGGGTACAGAACACAGTTGTCTCGACTCACACTTACAAGTGTGTGAAGGTGTGGGTCAACAACGCCGCGGGACACACCTCAATGATGCCTTTTTCGTTTAATTAGCAGCATTAATGTGCGTGAAGGGTACAGAACACAGTTGTCTCGACTCACACTTACAAGTGTGTGAAGGGTACAGAACACAGTTGTCTCGACTCACACTTACAAGTGTGTGAAGGGTACAGAACACAGTTGTCTCGACTCACACTTACAAGTGTGTGAAGGGTACAGAACACAGTTGTCTCGACTCACACTTACAAGTGTGTGAAGGGTACAGAACACAGTTGTCTCGACTCACACTTACAAGTGTGTGAAGGGTACAGAACACAGTTGTCTCGACTCACACTTACAAGTGTGTGAAGGGTACAGAACACAGTTGTCTCGACTCACACTTACAAGTGTGTGAAGGGTACAGAACACAGTTGTCTCGACTCACACTTACAAGTGTGTGAAGGGTACAGAACACAGTTGTCTCGACTCACACTTACAAGTGTGTGAAGGGTACAGAACACAGTTGTCTCGACTCACTCTTACAAGTGTGTGAAGGGTACAGAACACAGTTGTCTCGACTCACTCTTACAAGTGTGTGAAGGGTACAGAACACAGTTGTCTCGACTCACACTTACAAGTGTGTGAAGGGTACAGAACACAGTTGTCTCGACTCACACTTACAAGTGTGTGAAGGGTACAGAACACAGTTGTCTCGACTCACACTTACAAGTGTGTGAAGGGTACAGAACACAGTTGTCTCGACTCACACTTACAAGTGTGTGAAGGGTACAGAACACAGTTGTCTCGACTCACACTTACAAGTGTGTGAAGGGTACAGAACACAGTTGTCTCGACTCACACTTACAAGTGTGTGAAGGGTACAGAACACAGTTGTCTCGACTCACACTTACAAGTGTGTGAAGGGTACAGAACACAGTTGTCTCAGAACACAGTTGTCTCGACTCACACTTACAAGTGTGTGAAGGGTACAGAACACAGTTGTCTCGACTCACACTTACAAGTGTGTGAAGGGTACAGAACACAGTTGTCTCGACTCACACTTACAAGTGTGTGAAGGGTACAGAACACAGTTGTCTCGACTCACTCTTACAAGTGCGTGAAGGGTACAGAACACAGTTGTCTCGACTCACACTTACAAGTGTGTGAAGGGTACAGAACACAGTTGTCTCGACTCACACTTACAAGTGTGTGAAGGGTACAGAACACAGTTGTCTCGACTCACACTTACAAGTGCGTGAAGGGTACAGAACACAGTTGTCTCGACTCACTCTTACAAGTGCGTGAAGGGTACAGAACACAGTTGTCTCGACTCACACTTACAAGTGTGTGAAGGGTACACAGTTGTCTCGACTCACACTTACAAGTGTGTGAAGGGTACAGAACACAGTTGTCTCGACTCACACTTACAAGTGTGTGAAGGGTACAGAACACAGTTGTCTCGACTCACACTTACAAGTGTGTGAAGGGTACAGAACACAGTTGTCTCGACTCACACTTACAAGTGTGTGAAGGGTACAGAACACAGTTGTCTCGACTCACACTTACAAGTGTGTGAAGGGTAAAGAACACAGTTGTCTCGACTCACACTTACAAGTGTGTGAAGGGTACAGAACACAGTTGTCTCGACTCACACTTACAAGTGTGTGAAGGGTACAGAACACAGTTGTCTCGACTCACACTTACAAGTGTGTGAAGGGTAAAGAACAAAGGTATTTTTCCTGAAGTTTACTTCCAGAATTTAGAAGATTCCCAGCAAATATAACCTCGACTGTCAGACCCGACTGATCATAAGTTGTGCCATCTGTTGGGCAGAGTTGTGGTTGCGTCTCTCCCTTGAATCTTGTGGTAAGCGCTGTGTGTCACTTACTGGTGTCACTTATCTGGTGTCACTAGTGTCACTTATCTGGTGTCACTTGTGTCACTTATCTGGTCTCACTTGTGTCACTTATCTGGTCTCACTGGTGTAACTTATCTGGTCTCACTGGTGTCACTTATCTGGTCTCACTGGTGTCACTTATCTGGTCTCACTGGTGTCACTTATCTGGTCTCACTGGCGTCACTTATCTGGTCTCACTGGTGTCACTTATCTGGTCTCACTTATCTGGTCTCACTAGTGTCACTTATCTGGTGTCACTTGTGTCACTTATCTGGTCTCACTGGTGTAACTTATCTGGTCTCATTGGTGTCACTTATCTGGTCTCACTGGCGTCATTTATCTGGTCTCACTGGTGTCACTTATCTGGTCTCACTGGTGTCACTTATCTGGTCTCACTTGTGTCACTTATCTGGTCTCACTGGTGTAACTTATCTGGTCTCACTGGCGTCATTTATCTGGTCTCACTGGTGTCACTTATCTGGTCTCACTGGTGTCACTTATCTGGTCTCACTGGTGTCACTTATCTGGTCTCACTGGCGTCACTTATCTGGTCTCACTGGTGTCACTTATCTGGTCTCACTTGTGTCACTTATCTGGTCTCACTGGTGTCACTTATCTGGTCTCACTGGCGTCATTTATCTGGTCTCACTGGCGTCATTTATCTGGTCTCACTGGTGTCACTTATCTGGTCTCACTGGTGTCACTTATCTGGTCTCACTGGTGTCACTTATCTGGTCTCACTGGTGTAACTTATCTGGTCTCACTGGCGTCATTTATCTGGTCTCACTGGTGTCACTTATCTGGTCTCACTGGTGTCACTTATCTGGTCTCACTGGTGTAACTTATCTGGTCTCACTGGTGTCACTTATCTGGTCTCACTGGTGTCACTTATCTGGTCTCACTGGCGTCACTTATCTGGTCTCACTGGTGTCACTTATCTGGTCTCACTGGTGTCACTTACAGGTGTCACTTATCTGGTGTCACTTACTGGTGTCATTTATCTGATGTTACAGGTGTCACAGGTGCCATTTATCTGGTGTCACTTATCTGTGTCATTTATCTGGTCTCACTTATGGTGTCACTTACTGGTGTCATATCTGGTGTCACTTATCTGGTGTCACTTATGTGGTATCACTTATGGTCTCACTGATGTCACTTACTGGTGTCACATATCTGGTGTCACTTTCTGGTGCCACTGGTGTCACTTATCTGGTGTCACTTTCTGGTGCCACTGGTGTCACTTTCTGGTGCCACTGGTGTCACTTATCTGGTGTCACTTTCTGGTGCCACTGGTGTCACTTATCTGGTGTCACTTTCTGGTGCCACTGGTGTCACTTACTGGTGTCACTTATCTGGTGTTACTTGTGTCACTTCTCTGGCATCACTTACTGGTGTCACTTATCAGGTCTCACTTATCTGTTGTCACTTCTCTGGTGTCA
This sequence comes from Cherax quadricarinatus, assembly GCF_038502225.1. Taxonomy (NCBI): domain Eukaryota; kingdom Metazoa; phylum Arthropoda; class Malacostraca; order Decapoda; family Parastacidae; genus Cherax; species Cherax quadricarinatus. The sequence continues at coordinate 2,762,748 of NC_091363.1, forward strand.
CTTCTCTGGTGTCCCACCACCTAACTCACTCTTCACTGTTGTATCTTACTGTCACTTCTCTGGTGTCCCACCTCTGGTGTCCCACCTCTGGTGTCCCACCTCTGGTGTCCCACCTCTGGTGTCCCACCTCTGGTGTCCCACCTCTGGTGTCCTACCACCTAACTCACTCTTCACTGTTATATCTTACTCTCACTTTACACAGTAACACAAATATTCAACACTGGGTTATTTTATTTTAGATTAATGGTTACCAGTAATTTTTTTTTTGCCAAGAAACATAATTTCACCCTTTTTTTTTATTTCGCCTTCAGAGTCGAGCGAATTTTTGGTAATCACCTGATAAGCTCCATTTCTCCGTCAGCAGCAGCTGCAGTTTGGTCAGCAGCGGACGATGCCGTGACTGAGGAACACACTACACACTGGCTGACTCATTATGGAATCTAAATGTCGGAAGAGGAGGGAAGATACCAGCCACATTCCACTCAACCATTCCAGAGAACTCAGAATTGATCACGATACTGTGGTGCCATGTTTTGTATCAGCAACCAGATATTCTGAGTTTATATCTAACACAACCTTCACACAACCATCTTCACCCTCATTACAAAGCTTCTACTTTAAGGTGGTGGATGAGGGGAAGGTGGTGGATGAGGGGGAAGGTGGTGGATGAGGGGAAGGTGGTGGATGAGGGGAAGGTGGTGGATGAGGGGAAGGTGGTGGATGAGGGGAAGGTGGTGGATGAGGGGAAGGTGGTGGATGAGGGGAAGGTGGTGGATGAGGGGAAGGTGGTGGATGAGGGGAAGGTGGTGGATGAGGGGGAAGGTGGTGTATTAGGGGAAGGTGGTGGATGAGGGGAAGGTGGTGGATGAGGGGAAGGTTTAAGGTGGTGGATGAGGGGAAGGTGGTGGATGAGGGGAAGGTGGTGGTGGAAGGTGGTGGATGAGGGGAAGGTGGTGGATGAGGGGAAGGTGGTGGTGGTGGAGGTGTTGGATGAGGGGAAGGTGGTGGATGAGGGGAAGGTGGTGGATGAGGGGAAGGTGGTGGATGAGGGGAAGGTGGTGGATGAGGGGAAGGTGGTGGATGAGGGGAAGGTGGTGGATGGTCATGACAATGGTAACGTGTAGGTTACACAGGAATTTCGTTGAACATGACAAAGATAAGGACTGGAAAATGAAAACAGAGGCTCAATAGTGACGTGAACGACAGGAATCATTGTAGTCGGTGATTAGTACTTAAACGGCAGGGCCAGGAGCTATGACTTGACCCCTGCAAGGACAGCTGGGTGTATGCACGAAGACAAGTGGGCTGCACCCTACTCCTCATCCTCTTCCACACACACAAACACACACACACACACACACACACACACACACACACACACACACACACACACACAAAGCGTCCAGCGAAGAGGTGGGCCCAGGAGCTATGAATCGACCCCTACACCCACAACTAGGTGAGTGTACACACACTGTTTTCTATATATGATGTGAACACTGCATTTCATACACTTGCTCCAGGTAAGACATGGCAGTCTTCCACTACCATAACACCACCAGCTATCTCCACCTCCCCTACCATCTCCAACACCACCACTACCACCTTACACTCGCACTGCCACACTCCTCGTCACCTTCACTATAACCTGCACCACCACCACGTACACCCACCACCACGTACACCCACCACCGCATCTGATCGCCCTTACCACCACCACCACCACCCACAACAACACTCCTCGTAAGTTTGTGTGAGAGTGTATACCTAGGCAACCAAGAACAGCAGCAGTGTTAGAGACTGTAGTCAAGGAGCTTACTACTTACGCTGGAATTACTGCTACTAAACGCTGCCACCAACACTCTTCAATACAATTAAAACCTACTGGTTTAAGTAACAAAAGCGACAGCAAGGAGATGGTACGATCTAGTAAGTAGAGGCGATCGCGCATGCACCTAGCAGCGATCAGTGAAAAGGGGGTCCAGGAGCTATGACTCGACCCCTGCAACCACAAATAGATGAGCACACACACACACACACACACACACACACACACAATTGCACTGTATGGCACACAAAGTGGGCCATACAGTGCAATCCCTGTATACAGGAACAATTCCACAGAGTGCCGTGTTTTACGCACACACATACAGTGCCATGTTCTACACACGCACATGTTCTACACACACAGTGCCATGTTCTACACACACAGTGCCATATTCTACACACACAGTGACATGTTCTACACAGCGCCATGTTCTACACACAGTGCCATGTTCTACACACAGTGCCAACAACACAGGAATCAGTGCTGACTCCTCTATGGTAGTAATGATTTAATTCTTTACCTCTAGGAAGTAACGTTTGTCCCGTCACGCACAACTGTACGTCACCACCAGCTTCACGCATACTCGTACGTCACCACCAGCGTCACGCACACTTGTACGCCACTACCAGCGTCACGCACACTTGAACGCCACCACCAGCGTCACTCACATTTGCACCTTAAAACCAACGTCACGCACACACTTGCAAGTTACCACCAGCACATCTTCCCCAAAACCACCATAATAGAAATCACTTAACCACCAAATGAAAGCTTCCAAGGATAAATCCCACAATATTCACATATCGGTAAAGTCTAGGAACAAATCCCACCATATTTCATTAAGTGAGGCAAATGTGCGTGAAAAACTCTACGGGAAAATCCCATCACGTTTCACTATATCTGAGAAGTGTACAGAGCAATGCTACCTTGCTACCTTATTATAACAATACTACATAAGACATTATATATCAATATCTTATCAAATGTGCACAAAACGTTTTATTAAATATCTTAAAATATATTTTAGGTACCTCGTCACTCTGGTATCTATTAATGTTCAGCTTTTAATGTTAAATTGAATTTAATATTTTAAAAGCATCAACCACAATATTATTGTCGTTGGTAAATTATAAATCAATCCAAAGGGGATAATAGTTGTAATTCCATGGATTCCATACCTCCAGTGGCATCCCTGGAGCGTCTGTCCCCCCTTGATAGGTACTGTAGTGTAACACTGCGCTCGGTAACGTTCTCTCATGTCCGCTTTATACTAAACTGAGATATTTTAACTAAGCTATAACATGACTCAGAATTAATTAGCACGCGGAGACAAACAACTTTTATGTTCTATAAACACTGAAGTGGCGGCAGCAAACTGCATTTATGATGTGTAAACACACGCGCCTGTAAACACATGCACCTGTAAGCACGCGCGAGTGCAAACACATGCGAGTCTGCAAACGTGCTAAAACACACAAACACACACACAAACACACACACACACACACACACACACACACACACACACACACACACACACACACACACACACACACAGATAAGAGTAGATATTGAGTTAGTAGTAGTATGGAGTGGACACAGATTGAAGATAAAGACACAGAGGAACCACAGAGATGTAATGAAGTATTTCTTTAGTCTAAGGGTGGATGAAGAGTGGAATAACTTGGGCGAGGCAGTGGGCGAAACAGTGGGCGAGACAAACTAGAGTAAAACCCAATAGGCCAGAAGTCAGTAACGCTCATTAAAGGAGGCAGGGCCAGGAGCTGATTCTCGACCCCTCATAAAAACAACTGGGTAAGTGGAGACACTGAGGCAGCAGCAGGCACTCAGAGGACAATATCCCGTACAGCTAGAGTGGCAATGCTGGCCTGCTCTACTGATGAGAGGAACTGCAGCCAGACACTATAACCAGGCACTGCAGCCAGACACTATAACCAGGCACTGCAGCCAGACACTAACCAGGCACTGCAGCCAGACACTTGACACAAGTGCCGCTTATTGTAGTCATCTTAATGCCACCACCAACCTGTATAAGTGGATGGGAGGGGGGATAGAGAGCCGCCATATTTTACACAGCAGTAGTGTATTAGAGGGGGAAGGAGACTACAGAAGGGAGGAGAGACGATACAGAGGTGAAAGGGAGACTACACTAACCAATAAGCATACAAGCTACATTAAATAACCTACATCAGTTATAACTCCCCTGGTATTTATTAAATAACCTGCATCAATTATATAATTACGCTGGTATTTACAAAAACCACGACTTAGGGAAAAAGGACGACTGTTTGGACAACTGTTTGGACAAACAGATGAAAATCTGCTTCACAGTCAGCAACACGCAAGGTTATATACACAGAGACGTGAATATATTCTGAGATATACACCAAAAGATTCGCATCTTTCTGTGTAAAGACTCAAAGTATCCTTTACTGGTAGAGCACAGATGCAGCCTTAATAAGCCTCGTGTAGTCGACAGACTTCAAACCCAATAAAGCAAGCGACCAGCAGTTTGTCTCAGATCACAGACAGAATAAGAACGCCTTCAATTATATTTTATGCTTGAGGTGAGCGCATGTCCTATCCTCTACTTACACATGGTGTAGAGGTGGGGAGGGTAGTGAGGGAACATCACCTCGTAGGGGAGGGGAGAGGGTGGAAAACATGACCTCGTAGGGAAGGGGAGAGGGGAGAACATGACCTCGTAGAAAAGCAGAGAAAGACCCACCCTTTAAACTCACAACTCACTGTCATTTAATTTTCCCAGACAGTCGCATTTGCCTCTAAGATGCATTTTACATGCAGTCGCAAGTTTAGAGGCGGTCGCAGTTTAAAGGCGGTCACAGTTTGCCGTCTCTAGGAAAATAGCTGCGGAGATATATTCCAGAGGAAGAAGTTTAATATAGCCGGAGGAGGAGACGGGTCCAGGGTTCTCCCAGACACACTAGCCAGGCCTTCCATTGACCCACTGGTAAAGCTCTACCGCCTCACACCTTCAAGGGGGATGGTGCCTTGACTCCTCTGGTAAGCCAGTGGAAGGTCTCGCTCAGATGACCAAAAGCTCCAGCTGTGGGTCATGACGACTTAGACCCGCGTCAGGAAACACTTGTACTCTTTCATCACAAATATTAACCTAGATTCTGAAACGTTCTCCATCCACTGAACTGAAGCTTACCATATATGGCTACCCAAGCGATGTGTGCTCCATAAGGTTTTAGCGCTTCCTCGTGAATCTAATGATTTAGTGTAAAGGCTAAACCTAACCTAACCTAAACCTAACCTAGCTTAGCCTAACTTAAACTTAACTTAACCTAACCTAACCACGGTAACACCCTGACAGCTCTCTCTCACTCAGGATGAAGAGAGAGAGCAAAGAGGGAAGGAAAGAGAAAGAAAAAGAGAAGGGATGAAGAATACAGAGAAAAAGAGCGAAATGCGAGAGGTGGAGTAGGAGCAAAGATGGCGTTAAATATCGGGATGTTTGTAGATGTGATTAACACAAGTGAAGACTATGTTACTGTGCCACCTTCAACCCCCCCCTCCCCCATCCCCACACTATGTCACAGTGGGTTAATACTGTGCCACCCTCAACCCCCCCCTATCCCCACACTATGTCACAGTGGGTTAATACTGTGCCACCCTCAACCCCCCCCATCCCCACACTATGTCACAGTGGGTTAATACTGTGCCACCCTCAACCCCCCCATCCCCACACTATGTCACAGTGGGTTAATACTGTGCCACCCTCAACCCCCCCATCCCCACACTATGTCACAGTGGGTTAATACTGTGCCACCCTCAACCCCCCCATCCCCACACTATGTCACAGTGGGTTAATACTGTGCCACCATCAACCCCCCCCCTCCCCCATCCCCACACTATGTCACAGTGGGTTAATACTGTGCCACCATCAACCACCCCCCTCCCCCATCCCCACACTATGTCACAGTGGGTTAATACTGTGCCACCCTCAACCACCCCCCTCCCCCATCCCCACACTATGTCACAGTGGGTTAATACTGTGCCACTCTCAACCCCCCATCCCCACACTATGTCACAGTGGGTTAATACTGTGCCACCCTCAACCCCCCCATCCCCACACTGTCACAGTGGGTTAATACTGTGCCACCATCAACCCCCCCCTCCCCCATCCCCACACTATGTCACAGTGGGTTAATACTGTGCCACCCTCAACCACCCCCCTCCCCCATCCCCACACTGTCACAGTGGGTTAATACTGTGCCACTCTCAACCCCCCCATCCCCACACTATGTCACAGTGGGTTAATACTGTGCCACCCTCAACCCCCCCTATCCCCACACTATGTCACAGTGGGTTAATACTGTGCCACTCTCAACCACCCCCCTCCCCCATCCCCACACTATGTCACAGTGGGTTAATACTGTGCCACCCTCAACCCCCCCATCCCCACACTATGTCACAATGGGTTAATACTGTGCCACTCTCAACCCCCCCATCCCCACACTATGTCACAGTGGGTTAATACTGTGCCACCCTCAACCACCCCCCTCCCCCATCCCCACACTATGTCACAGTGGGTTAATACTGTGCCACCCTCAACCCCCCCCATCCCCACACTATGTCAGTGGGTCAATATTGTGCCACCCCCCCACACACACTGTCAGTTAATCAGTATTATGCCACCCTCACCCACCCACTATGTCAGTTGATTAGTATTATGCCACCCTCACCCACCCACTATGTCAGTTGATCAGTATTATGCCACCCTCACCCACCCACTATGTCAGTTGATTAGTATTATGCCACCCTCACCCACCCACTATGTCACTTGATCAGTATTATGCCACCCTCACCCACCCACTATGTCAGTTGATCAGTATTATGCCACCCTCACCCACCCACCACCCCCCACATACTTCTTACAACGTACTTGAATCAACCACTGACACAACATACACATAGCAACGACATTCTCTCGTCCCCCACTACCTTAATTAATATAGTTCTTAAAACGTATCTTAGTAAACGGCTGACAACGTATGGAAAGCAACGTCACTGAACGTAAGAGAGCAGCGTCACCCAGAGTGAACATTAAATGATAGCAGGTCGATAGTGTGGCAGCTTCACTCCCCCACCACCACATAACTACCAAAATACGTTAATGTACATGAATGGGATTTCCTTAACAGAGAGTCAATATTACGATAATAACAGATGAGCGGGAGTGTGTACTGGGGATGTGTGCCACACATGGGTTTTTAAAACACCATGGGTTTTAAAACACTATGGTTTTTAAAACTTCTTTAACGTTTTTTAAGTTTTTTTTTTAGTTAATACCACCACTACCACAATCACTACCAGTATCACCAATATTGCAGGTCACACAAGCAACCACAATCACTACCAGTATCACCGCTATTACAGGTCACACAAGCAACCACAATCACTACCAGTATCACCGCTATTACAGGTCACACAAGCGACCACAATCACCACTAGTATCACCACAATTACAGGTCACACAAGCGACCACAATCACCACTAGTATCACCACTATTACATGTCATACAAGCAACCACAATCACTACCAGTATCACCACTATTGCAGGTCACACAAGCAACCACAATCACTACCAGTATCACCGCTATTACAGGTCACACAAGCAACCACAATCACCACCAGTATCACCACTATTACAAGTCACACAAGCGACCACAATCACCACTAGTATCACCACTATTACAGGTCACACAAGCGACCACAATCACCACCAGTATCACCACTATTACATGTCATACAAGCAACCACAATCACTACCAGTATCACCACTATTGCAGGTCACACAAGCAACCACAATCACTACCAGTATCACCGCTATTACAGGTCACACAAGCAACCACAATCACCACCAGTATCACCACTATTACAAGTCACACAAGCGACCACAATCACCACTAGTATCACCACTATTACAGGTCACACAAGCGACCACAATCACCACCAGTATCACCACTATTACATGTCATACAAGCAACCACAATCACTACCAGTATCACCACTATTACAGGTCACACAAGCGACCACAATCACCACTAGTATCACCACTATTACATGTCATACAAGCAACCACAATCACTACCAGTATCACCGCTATTGCAGGTCACACAAGCAACCACAATCACCACCAGTATCACCACTATTACAAGTCACACAAGCGACCACAATCACCACTATTACAAGTCACACAAGTGACCACAATCACCACTAGTATCACCACTATTACATGGCATACAAGCAACCACAATCGCTACCAGTATCACCGCTATTACAGGTCACACAAGCAACCACAATCACTACCAGTATCACCACTATTACAGGTCACACAAGCAACCACAATCACTACCAGTATTACCACTATTACAGGTCACAGAGGCAACCACAATCACCACCAGTATCACCACTATTATAGGTCACAGAGGCAACCACAATCACCACCAGTATCACCACTATCACAGGTCACAAAAGCAACCACAATCACTACCAGTATCACCACTATTACAGGTCACACAAGCAACCACAATCACCAGCAGTATCACCACTATTACAGGTCACAAAGGCAACCACAATCACCACCACTATTATAGGTCACAGAGGCAACCACAATCACCACCAGTATCACCACTATTACAGGTCACACAAGCAACCACAATCACTACCAGTATCACCACTATTACAGGTCACACAAGCAACCACAATCACCAGCAGTATCACCACTATTACAGGTCACAGAGGCAACCACAATCACCACCAGTACCACTACTATTATAGGTCACAGAGGCAACCACAATCACCACCAGTATCACCAGTATTACATGTCATACAAGCAACCACAATCACTACCAGTATCACCACTATTACAGATCACACAAGCAACCACAATCACCACCAGTATCACCACTATTACAGGTCACAGAGGCAACCACTATTACAGGTCACAGAGGCAACCACAATCACCACCAGTATTACCACTATTACAGGTCACAGAGGCAACCACAATCGCCACCAGTATCACCATTATTACATGTCATACAAGCAACCACAATCACCACCAGTATCACCACTATTACAGGTCACAGAGGCAACCACAATCACTACCAGTATCACCACTATTACAGGTCACAGAGGCAACCACAATCACCACCAGTATCACCACTATCACAGGTCACAAAAGCAACCACAATCACTACCAGTATCACCACTATTACAGGTCACAGAGGCAACCACAATCACCACCAGTATTACCACTATTACAGGTCACAGAGGCAACCACAATCGCCACCAGTATCAGTACTATTACAGGTCACAGAGGCAACCACAATCACCACCAGTATCACCACTATTACAGGTCAGAGAGGCTACTTAGGACACACGCAACGCAGAGCTACCGTAGAGCCCAGGCACGCTACTCTAGGGTAGTGCACGCTAAGGTAGCGTGCACCACGCTACTCTGGTTAAGACAGGTGCACATATGCTCACCGAGGAGGCAGGCACCTGGTGGCACTGAAGGCTGTACATGGTCAGGACACGGTGCAGGGACACACGCACAGCGACCAACCTGGCTCACTACTCCACCACTACTGTCAACCTCACTCTCACCCTCTCCCACTACTGCCTCATCTGCCTCTACCACCGCTGCTGCTGCTGCTGCTGCAGCTTCTGCTGCTGCAGCTTCTGCTGCTGCTGCTGCTGCTACTGCTGCTGCTGCTACTGCTGCTGCTGCTACTGCTGCTACTGCTGCTGCTACTGCTGCTTCTGCTGTTGCTGGTGGTGCCACTGCTGCCGCCGCTATTACCGCAAATCTCTCTCACACCACACACACACACACACACACACACACACATAACGGAAGGGATAGACTCAGAAGTGTCCTTGTTTGCAGACGATGTGAAGTTAATGAGAAGAATCGAATCGGACGAGGATCAGGCAGGACTACAAAGAGATCTGGACAGGCTACAAGCCTGGTCCAGCAACTGGCTCCTTGAATTTAACCCTGCCAAATGCAAAGTCATGAAGATTGGGGAAGGGCAAAGAAGACCGCAGACACAATATAGTTTAGATGGCCAAAGACTGCAAACCTCACTAAAGGAAAAAGATCTGGGGGTGAGTATAACACCGAGCATATCTCCTGAGGCGCACATCAATCAGATAACTGCTGCAGCATACGGGCGCCTGGCAAACCTACGGATAGCGTTCCGATACCTCAGTAAGGATTCGTTTAAGACTCTGTACACCATCTACGTCAGGCCCATACTGGAGTATGCAGCACCAGTTTGGAATCCACACCTAGTCAAGCACGTCAAGAAATTAGAGAAAGTGCAAAGGTTTGCAACAAGACTAGTCCCAGAGCTACGGGGATTGTCCTATGAAGAAAGGTTGAGGGAAATCGGCCTGACGACACTGGAGGCCAGGAGGGTCAGGGGAGACATGATAACGACATATAAAATACTGCGCGGAATAGACGAGGTGGACAAAGACGGGATGTTCCAGAGATGGGACACAGACACAAGAGGTCACAATTGGAAGTTGAAGACTCAGATGAATCAAAGGGATGTTAGGAAGTATTTCTTCAGTCATAGAGTAGTCAGGCCGTGGAATAGCCTAGAAAGTGATGTGGTGGAGGCAGGAACCATACATAGTTTTAAGGCGAGGTATGATAGAGCTCATGGGGCAGAGAGAGAGAGGACCTAGTAGCAATCAGCGAAGAGGCGGGGCCAGGAGCTGTGACTCGACCCCTGCAACCACAAATAGGTGAGTACAAATAGGTGAGTACACACACACACACACACACACACTTTCTACAGAAAAGATTAAAAAAACAATTAGGTGCATTTTCCACCAATTAAACACATCTATCGTAATTAAAGCGAAAGCCAAATTTATTAAACATCTTCAACTACGCCATTTCACAGATTAAAGTAGTGTTGCACAGCAAGGCTAGAGTAAACTGTCATGTTAATGTGGCAAGCTCTGAGTCCCTGGCGCCGCACGCACACGTACACGCACAAGCATGCGCAAGAACATGCACACACACCAGGAGGCAGGAGACCAGGAGCTGTGAATCGATCCCTGCAACCACATATAGCTGAGTTCACACACACCAGAAGCCAAGAGCTATGAATCG
>NC_091363.1:2778757-2783757 GCF_038502225.1 Cherax quadricarinatus
TGTGTGTGTGTGTGCGCGCGCGCGCGCGCAACCATGATACAACCGTTTTCTATGAAGCAACTTTCATAACCATTTTCTTTGGTTGGTTCCCGGTGATAAGCTGTAACTATTACGTTCACTAAGGATTATCTGGGCTTGTTTTCTCTTACGATTGCAACCCTCATTACCTATTCCCCAGGCTCTCGATGACTCCTATGGGCTTAACGCTTCCTCGCAAATATAATGAGTATACATTTTTCGTAAGAAATATGATTGCAACACTATTTTGGCTTACGTTGAAAGCATACGATCAGGAAATTTTTACACAGTAATTTAACCGAGAGAAATTCTGGCCAATTTCCACCAAAAGGGTAAATTTTTTACCATAATTTTTAAGGTACGTGAACTGGTAAGCCAGTGGAAGGCCTCGGTCAGATGACCAAAATGCTCCAGTTGTGAGTTATATGACTAAAACCCGCGTCGAGAAGCACTTGTCTTGTGTCCTGACAAACCTTATCTAACAAAATGGAATAATTTATAAGGGACGAGCTGTATGGCCCAAGGGTTTAGAGGCTATTTTTCAATGTAATAACGTAAACCCTAGGAAGATTAGACTGTTTGTTGTTGTCGTTATTTCTGGGGATTATAGAGCCACTGACAGCGTACGCCGTATCGAGCCCGGCCGTCCAGTGCCTGAAAAAGAAATCTCGACCAGATGGAAGGAAGTTGACTAATGGCAGTTCGTGTTAGATGTTGCCAATACGCCCTGAAGCCAGCAAGAAGGCGTAGGATCCCCTGGCAGTCTGTAGGGTCAAACCCCTCCCCTACCGAGGACAGGTAGGATCAAAGACTGAACCGTGATGTGCGCAAGACCGCACGGAGGAGAGTCCGTGCAGAGTGGTATCGGGGGCACCACAGTACGAAGTGTCCACCGTCTCAGGCTGACACCACCACACACTAACATTCCTCCATCACAATGAAACGCATCGACCAATTTCTCTAAGTTAATTATATTGTTGACGTTTGGGTTGCAAACCCTTCAGGATAATAATCAGAATATTGATCTTTTAAGCAGAAAAACACACGAAATAAAGCACAATAAGGTGGAAGAGAACACACACACAGCTTTCAGAATAGGTATGATTAGCTTCTCTCCTTGACTTGTAAGCCATGACACACTGAGGCAAGTCTATTCTAGTGCACAGTGCAACCTGTTACCACTCAGTAACTATCACACAGAATAGTGTCTCCTGCGTCTACATAAATAACTCATTACGATTGTAACCAGATATAAACATGAAAATTACTCCAATAGCACTAAAACTTGTCCACCTATCAAAACTTTGCGTCCCAGTTCCTGGACCCATCATGTACCTCTGTAATCTTTTGACTACCACCCACACCATGGGTATGGTGTGCATAATGAACACATTAGACTATAACTGTCACATTTTACCACTGAGTAATTATCATACAAAAGTGTGGCAGCTCAATGATCATGTATCTAACTCTGAACAAATTAAAAAAAAAATCTTGAAAATGTACAACTGACGCCATCAGACGACCCCAGCTTGTCTTAGTTCCAACAAACACCTGTCATGCAATACTCAAGCAAACACCTGCCATGCAACACAAGCAAACACCTGTCATGCAACACTCAAGCAAACACCTGTTTTGCCACAAACTTTACCTGCCTAAACATATATTCAAAAAACATTAGTGTGAAATATGTGATATACTGTGATATATCGTAGGATTCACACGGATTTACAGTTTTAAAATATTTTATATATGTCTACATTTGTATAAGGTATATATATATGCTCATATATATGTACATTTATACATATATATTTGTTTGAAACATGGGTTTAACGTTTAATATATATATATATATATATATATATATATATATATATATATATATATATATATATATATATATATATATATATTTGTATGTAATTTATGTATATAAGTGTCTATGCTTCAATAGATGTATATTTATGCAGATGCATATCTAAACATTTATGTATATGTCAACATATTTATATGTTTATATAGTTGACTTACCTTATAATAGGAGGGAATTAACATCAGCTGAGATGCTGATCCTTCCTGTGTGTGTGTGTGTGTGTGTGTGTGTGTGTGTGTGTGTGTGTGTGTGTGTGTGTGTGTGTGTGTGTGTATGTGTGTGTGTGTATGTGTGTGTGTGTGTGTGTGTGTGTGTGTGTGTGTGTGTGTATGTGTGTGTGTATGTGTGTGTGTATGTGTGTGTGTATGTGTGTGTGTGTGTGTGTGTGTGTGTGTGTGTGTGTGTATGTGTGTGTGTGTGTGTGTGTGTGTGTGTGTGTGTGTGTGTGTGTGTGTGTTCGTCCAGGTTAAACATACAAACATATAAAGCATAATTACAAACACTAAAACAGTCAAGCAACAAAAAGAAATATTTATACAAGTTTCCTCTATCTCACTTTTGCCCTCTATCTAATCCCTCCCTCCCTTCCTTCCTTCCTTCCTCCCTCCCTTCCTTCCTTCCTTCCTTCCTTCCTCCCTCCCTTCCTTCCTTCCTCCCTTCCTTCCTCCCTCCCTTCCTTCCTTCCTCCCTCCCTCCTTCCTTCCTCCTTCCCTTCTTCCCTCCCTCCTACTCTCATCCCTCCCTCCCACTACAATTAGTCACAAACACCCTCTATATACCACAAGAGACTATAAATACGAGTAAATATATATGTGTGTGTGTGTGTGTGTGTGTATGCGTGTGCGTATGTGTGTGTGTGTGTGCGTGTGTGGTGCTCACCAGTTGGGCCTCACAAGGACATGTGCACACCATTCTCTGCAGCAGTGGTTCAGAGCGGGTGACTGCCCCTCTGTGCAGCTTCGGGCAGGGAAACAGCAGCTGGAGGGGGAGAAACCAGCTGTGTAAACGCCTGCACTCGGGCAACAGCAGGAAAGGTGGCAAACTGCAACAGCAGTAATAAAGATTACAATAAGAAAATGAGCAGTTGCTAATGAGCGTGTGAAGTGTGACACTAAGGGGGAATTAGCAGCATTAACAGTTTAGGCTGGAAACCTTTAAGCTAGTCACCCCCTTGAGGTACACTTAGTGCCTGAACTAAGTCACCCCCTTGAGGTACACTTGGTACCTGAACTAAGTCACCCCCTTGAGGTACACTTGGTACCTGAACTAAGTCACCCCCTTGAGGTACACTTGGTACCTGAACTAAGTCACCCCCTTGAGGTACACTTGGTACCTGAACTAAGTCACCCCCTTGAGGTACACTTGGTACCTGAACTAAGTCACCCCCTTGAGGTACACTTGGTACCTAAACTAAGTCACCCCCTTGAGGTACACTTGGTACCTGAACTAAGTCACCCCCTTGAGGTACACTTGGTACCTGAACTAAGTCACCCCCTTGAGGAGTACCTGAACTAAGTCACTTGAGGTACACTTGAACTAAGTCACCCCCTTGAGGTACACTTGGTACCTAAACTAAGTCACCCCCTTGAGGTACACTTGGTACCTGAACTAAGTCACTCCCTTGAGGTACACTTGGTACCTGAACTAAGTCACCCCCTTGAGGTACACTTGGTACCTGAACTAAGTCACAGGGACCAAAGAACCGAGTTCCCTCTCCATACAAACATACACACAACATGTTAGGTCAGTACAAGTGTTGACTCCCAGCCCGGAGTCCTTCATGATCAACAAAAGTCACAGAAGTCCAAAGTTTTAAGGCAAGATTTACCCTCCAGTTGATAGAAATGACGAAGATGAAGACACTCGAGCAACCTTGTATAACCACGTGTGAAATCACAGAGAAAAGCGGAGATGGAGGAGGAAGGAAAGGCAGGGAGAGAGAGCATGATTAAGACGAATAAATTCGTAAAAGGAAAGTAGAGAGAGACAATAGTGTTCGAGAGGAGAGAACCAGGAACCAGGAACTTTAAATGGGAACCTAAGACTCAGATGAGTCACAGATGCCAGAAATTAATTTAGCCTCAAGGTAGTACAGACGTAGTATAATTTAGCCTCAAGGTAGTACAGACGTAGTATAATTTAGCCTCAAGGTAGTACAGACGTAGTATAATTTAGCCTCAAGGAACTACAGACGTAGTATAATTTAGCCTCAAGGTAGTACAGACGTAGTATAATTTAGCCTCAAGGTAGTACAGACGTAGTATAATTTAGCCTCAAGGTAGTACAGACGTAGTATAATTTAGCCTCAAGGTAGTACAGACGTAGTATAATTTAGCCTCAAGGTAGTACAGACGTAGTATAATTTAGCCTCAAGGTAGTACAGACGTAGTATAATTTAGCCTCAAGGTAGTACAGACGTAGTATAATTTAGCCTCAAGGTAGTACAGACGTAGTAGTATAATTTAGCCTCAAGGTAGTACAGACGTAGTATAATTTAGCCTCAAGGTAGTACAGACGTAGTATAATTTAGCCTCAAGGTAGTACAGACGTAGTATAATTTAGTCTCAAGGTAGTACAGACGTAGTATAATTTAGCCTCAAGGTAGTACAGACGTAGTATAATTTAGCCTCAAGGTAGTACAGACGTAGTATAATTTAGCCTCAAGGTAGTACAGACGTAGTATAATTTAGCCTCAAGGTAGTAAGGTAGACGACGTAGTATAATTTAGCCTCAAGGTAGTACAGACGTAGTATAATTTAGCCTCAAGGTAGTACAGACGTAGTATAATTTAGCCTCAAGGTAGTACAGACGTAGTATAATTTAGCCTCAAGGTAGTACAGACGTAGTATAATTTAGCCTCAAGGTAGTACAGACGTAGTATAATTTAGCCTCAAGGTAGTAGTATAATTTAGCCTCAAGGTAGTACAGACGTAGTATAATTTAGCCTCAAGGTAGTACAGACGTAGTATAATTTAGCCTCAAGGTAGTACAGACGTAGTATAATTTAGCCTCAAGGTAGTACAGACGTAGTATAATTTAGCCTCAAGGTAGTACAGACGTAGTATAATTTAGCCTCAAGGTAGTACAGACGTAGTATAATTTAGCC